>NC_031797.1:2306272-2387561 GCF_001522545.3 Parus major | reverse complement strand
GAGCCCTGGGTGCTGCAGGAGCCCCAGAGGGCTCTCAGAGAGCCCTGGGAGCTGCAGATGACCCTGCCACAGCCCCTTTCCCCACAGGAAGCCCATTTCTGTGTGTCCCGCAAGCACTTTGCCAGCGAGAACGGCTGCAAGCTCCGGGGGCTCCAGCCTGGCAACTACAGCGTGCGGATCCGAGCCACCTCCCTGGCTGGAAACGGCTCCTGGACAGAACCCACCTATTTCTACGTGGCTGATTATTGTGAGTTCATTTTGTTTTCGACATTTAATCCCTGACAGAAACTGGGGTTATTTCTGGAGGATGGGGTGTAGCAAGCCATGCACAGGGAGCCACAGGGAGTCATTAAATGTTTACCAAATATATCAGTTGTCAAGAACCTGAAATTACTTGGAAACACATGGCTTTTTTTAATTAGTCCTCATTTTGACCAGCCCCACATTTTGATCTGAAATAGCTTCTAGTTTTGTTTTTGTTGCAATTAATTGAAGGGGGAGATTTTAATGAGGAAAAAATTTGTCTTTTGGACCTGTATAAAACCTCCAACTCGCTCTTTCTCTCCTAGTGAATGCTCAGCCAAATATTGCTGTTATCATTGTTCCGATTATTTTTGCCATAATAATTGCTGGAATTATTGGAGCTGCTTATGTGCTTGTGAAGAAGAGGTGAGTGCAATTTTCCCTTGTTTTCACCAGAAACACTAAAACTTACATCCAAAAGTTTTGCTGCTTTTTTGGGAGTCAGTTTTTGTTTAGTTTCTAATTTCCATAGCGATTGCAGCATTAATTTTAAGTGCAGGAAATAGTTTGTGCCATGTGGGGACAGTTTATTTGCTGCATGCTTTGGGGATTAATCAAATCCTCACCAAATCAAATGCCCTCACCTCGAGGGTGTCAGAGGCTGAAAAGTGCTGAGGAGTTTGTGTCTCTTCCAGACAAACCGAAGGACCAACGGGACCCCTGTATGCATCCTCCAACCCTGAGTACATCAGTGCCAGTGATGGTGAGAGCAGCCAGGGTTTATTTCTTGTGTAATCATGCAGTTGGTGCAGCAGGATGGGGCTGGAGTTGTCTTTGTGGAGTTTTCTGGTCCTTTTGTAGAATTCCCCCCCCTGTAGTGTGGCAGCACAACCAAGGCTGCAGCTCAGGACTGTTCCTCTGTGCCCAACAGTTTATGTCCCTGACGAATGGGAGGTGCCACGGGACAAGATCACCCTCCTGAGGGAGCTGGGCCAGGGCTCCTTTGGGATGGTGTACGAGGGCATTGCCAAGGACATTGTGAAGGGAGAGCCCGAGACGCGCGTGGCCGTGAAGACGGTGAACGAGTCCGCCAGCCTGCGTGAGCGCATCGAGTTCCTCAACGAGGCCTCCGTGATGAAAGGCTTCAGCTGCCATCATGTGGTAAGTGCTGGGTGCCTCAGCTCTCAGCTCAGCTCTGCAGTGCCTTCAGAGCCCGACCCTCAGCTCGCCAAAGCAGCAGAGGCTGCCGATCCGCCCAAGCTGGGATCTTCCCCTGCTGGATTCCACAGAACCCGCCCAAGTCGTTTCACTGCTGCTTTCTAAACCTCTCAGCCTGACAAGGCCTTGTGGGGCTGTTCTCAGCTCTGTTTCAGGGGGTGTTGGCTTTGTCTGCTCTGTTTGGACACAGCCTCGAGGGAGTTTCTCGCTCCTTTTCCAGGTTCGCCTCCTCGGAGTGGTCTCCAAGGGACAGCCTACTCTGGTGGTCATGGAGCTGATGGCACATGGGGATCTGAAGAGTTACCTCCGCTCCTTGAGACCTGAAGCTGAGGTAAAGACAGGAGAGAGCGAGTCTGTTGTGGAACAGAGTGACTTGATTTGGGATTTAATGCTTCTTTTAAGCTGAAAGAGAGTAGATTTGATTTGATTTTGGGAAGACATTCTTGGCTGTGAGGGTAGAGAGGTTACCTAGAGAAGCTGGAAGTGTCCTAGGCCAGGTTGGAAGGTGCCAGTGCTCGTGGCAGGGAACTGGATGATGTTTGAGGTCACATCTAACCCAGACCATTGTGTGACTGATCCTTCCTTGCAGAATAACCCCGGGCGGCCGCCCCCGACGCTGAGGGAGATGATCCAGATGGCCGCGGAGATCGCCGACGGCATGGCCTACCTGAACGCCAAGAAATTCGTGCACAGGGACCTGGCAGCTCGCAACTGCATGGTGGCAGAGGACTTCACTGTGAAAATCGGGGGTAGGTAGTGCTGGTCCCTTCCAACCCAGGCCATTCTGTGATCAGGAGATGGTTCTGTGCATCGTGTTTGTTGTAAAAGCAAAGCGATGAAACCAGTGTGGAAAACACGGGTGGTTCTCACTGGCTGTGGGAAATTGCAGCACTTCCTCTGTTTCTTCCCTGTCACAGAATTGTGTGGTCTTCAGTAAGAACAACATCTCCTGTAGAACCAGAGCAGCTTTTCTCTCTTTCCCTATTCCCAAATCTCTGGCCTAAAAGTTCATTACCTTTCCAGCCTGATCTACCTGGGTTTGTCTCACTGGTCTTTGCTTTTGTGAGAATTAAGACAAAGAAGGAGTTGGGTACAACAAACACAGTGCTGATAATCCTGTCATTGGGTCAGGTGGCTTTTAAAAGTAATTTAACCCAGTTTTAAACCCAAACCCTTTTAGAAATAAGTAAATAGAAAATTTAAAAATAAGCTGGAACTCCCCAGTGTGGTGATTTTTCAGAGCTCTGTGGAATTAGAGCCAGGGCAGTGGGATTTCAGGCAAAGGGAGCTCTGTTGTACTTACAGAAGATTAATAAAATAATGTTTAGAATAGAAGCTGTCACCAAAAAATTTAACTCTGGAGTCTCTGTTGTGACTCTGTAGAAAAAAATGCAGGAAAAGGGAAATGTTTTGAAAATTAATCATGAGGTGACAGATGACTCCAGGCTGGGCTTTGGCAGTGGGGGGGAAGGCAACATCCATCTGGAGATGTTGCACAGGAAAAGCAGTGTGGAGGGAGAGGCATTTAACACATCCCAATTGTTTCTCTCAGACTTTGGGATGACCAGGGACATCTACGAGACGGATTATTACCGCAAGGGGGGCAAAGGACTGCTGCCCGTGCGCTGGATGGCCCCGGAGTCGCTGAAGGATGGGGTGTTCACCACCTACTCTGACGTGTGGTAAGTTGTCCTCTGCAATCCCAGATGGATTCCAGCTCAGGAGCTCCTTGTTTTAGCACACATAGTTTAAACTGACTTGCTCGGAGCACAGACAAAACAAAGCCGTTGTTTTGAAACACTTCCATAAAAATATAGTCGTGTTCTTTTGAAGTGTTCGTTTTCCAAAATAACTCTGTCACTGGGAGGGCTCCAGGATGTTTTGTTCTCACCAGGAACCTTCTCTCTCCCTTAGGTCATTTGGTGTTGTCCTTTGGGAAATAAGCAGCTTGGCAGAGCAGCCGTACCAGGGACTCTCCAATGAACAGGTGCTAAAGTTTGTCATGGATGGAGGATACCTGGATCAGCCGGACAACTGCCCGGAGAGGCTGTAAGTGGGCAAGAGGGGACAGCCAGCCCAGCTGCACTCTTTGCCTCAAGTGTGGCCAACAGGAATGGCCTGACCTGGGGCACCTCTTAACCCCTCCTCGACTGGGGAGGAGGAAAACAGACTTTAGTGAGGCACCTCCCATAGAAATTGCACCAAAGCATCCTTAGTGATCCAGGGAAGGGGCTCCTGCTCCAAACCCTGGAGGTGTCCAAAAAAGGACAGGATGTGGCACTCAGTGCTCTGGGCTGGGTGACAAGGTGGGGATGGGTCAAAGGTTGGACTTGATGGTCTTGGGAGGTCATTTCCAACCCCAGTGATCATGGGATTCTGTGTGAGGAGTCACACTGGAGCAGTTGTGAGGGAAAGCAGCTCTGGTTGGAAAAGGGAGCACAGATGGTAACTCTCTGGTTCTGGTAGCCTCTTCCCTCAGCTGCTTCTGGCCAAAACAGCACTTCCAGAGTCATAAAATAAACATGTTTTGTGAGTATCCCTATGAAAAAAGCCTGCTGTGCTGGACATTTGTCTGATGGCCAGTTACAAACTCCAGTTTGAAACTCTATTTGTATTTGTGAGTTCTTTCTCCATGGTGTCTGATAACATGTGACCTCTTACTGCAGCCTTTCTTTTGGGTGGGATGTTTACAGGACCTCTGTCCTCTGCCCAGCCTCTCATTTTCCTTGAAGTTTTGGGAGCTTTGTTATCTTTCAAGCTGAGTTAAAATTAAAAGGGAGTCAATTAAAAAAGGATGACCTGGCTCTGTGTGCTTGTGCACATACACACACACACGTGGAGTCTGTGAACCACAGCCCTGTTTCCTTCAGCAGCCAAATTAAGAACAATTGAAGGAATCGGAAGGAATTTTTCATCTAGACAGAAATAGAGAAAAAGGAGTGTCAGGACCTACAGGCAGATGTGGAGGCTGGAAAGTGGACAAGCAAGCTGGGGTGTCAGAGGTGTGGTGTGGGTGGTGGGGGGTCAGCCTTGGTCTGCACATGGGATTGCTTTTACTGCCCCTGACTGTGCTCTGTGCTGCTGCAGGCACAGCCTGATGCAGATGTGCTGGCAGTACAACCCCAAGATGCGTCCCACCTTCATCGAGATCATCGAGATGCTGAAGGAGGACTTGCACCCCAGCTTCCACGAGGTCTCCTTCTTCTACAGCGAGGAGAACAAACCTCTGGAGACGGAGGAGTACGAGATGGACTTCGAGAACATGGAGAGCATTCCCCTGGACCCCTCCTCGTACTCACAGAGGGACAAAGCGCTGGGGAGGGACAATGGACCCTCCATGGCCCTCAAGGGCAACTACGAGGAGCACATCCCTTACACTCACATGAACGGTGGCAAGAAAAACGGGCGGATTCTCTCCATGCCCAGGTCAAGTCCTTCCTAACACTTCCTGTTTGGCCCAAGGGTTGTGTCTGCTTTTTCCCCCCCCCCCTCCACAAATCTCAGGACTCTTGTTATTGCTGCCACAGTGTATGACACACATCTACAAACTCTTCAGATTTTTAATCATCTTACGATTTTTTATTTTATTTTTTTTTTTTGCCAAGTTGACTGGTTGTCAGTGGACTTATCTGTGAACTTAAATGGAAGAGGTTTCCATGGCTGCTGTCCCTGCTGTAACCATGGTTTCACAACAGGAAGCGACCGTGTGAGTTCAACTGAAGGAGAAGCATCCGCGTTTGCCAGCAGAAGACGTGAAGTTCTCTGGTGCCTGAGCTCCAGCCCAGCAACGTGGAACAAGAGCATTTCCAGTAGAATTCCAGGCTTTCAGGCAGGCTCTCCACAGAGAGAAGGATTCAGCACATCAGTCGGACGCGCCAGATCCTCAGATTGACCAATAGCTGCTGCTCTCATACTTTGTTTTCAAGGGGTGAAACTCCCGGGGTGCGTGCGTGGGTGTGTGTGTGCGTGTGTGCAGTATCAACATGTGGGGTGTACCCTAGAGCAAAAGAGACATTTCTGGTTTTGTACACAACTTACAGCGCTTTCAGGCACATGGTGGGGTTCTCGGGGTGTCCTGCACAGGGCCAGGAGTTGGAGTCCATGATCCTGGTGGGTCCCTTCCAACTCAGCATACTCTATGATCCTCTGTTCTCACAGGAGCTTTCCTCTTCTTGCAAGTGTGTACTTATCTTTTTTCCCCATTTCCCTGGAGAGACTGAATTCTAAACAGATTATTTTTATACTGAGGACTCTTGGGAGCAGGTTTTCTCTCATTAACAAATGAGGAGAACGTGCTGGGAGCTAAATGAGCAGAACTCTGAGATTTGTGGGTACTTTCAAGACCAAACGAAGTAGGAGTCCCCTGACCTGAGACACGGAGTTTTCTGTCCTTACAGCATTGAGTATATATATTGTTTGTTGTAACATATTTAAAGATGTCTTTAGTTTAAATTTTAACTTCATATAAATTATTGACTGTTTATGATCCTTTTGGGGCGGCAAGAGTTTTGGGGGATTGTTTGGTCTTAAAGTGGTCCAAAGATTTCAGAACGAACTAATTTTAGCCTTGCAGGAGCGATGAAGCACATGTTCAGTTCATACTTGACAAGGCTTTGTAATAGTTTCATGATTTATTCAACACAGTCAGCTGGCTCCAATCAAAGCCCCATCTTGGGTGTTGGGAGCTGAAGGACCCAGAACATCCTGGCCTCGAGTCCTGCTCCTCCTCTACCCCCGTGTCCCTCACTTTGCCTTCCGTGCCGCAGATGGAGCCGGTGAGAGAGGACAAGCACGAACTGGAGCTCAGCAAGGGACACTGAAGGGGGGAGCACAAAGTTCTGGGCTCTGCACGCCGGAGGTGACCGTGGTTTGCTGCCTCCAGCCTTGTGTTCCCTGAGATTCCTGCTGCAGAACTCCCGGGACGCGGCTTGCCGGGATGTCAGCGCTCGCCGTCAGGACTGTGCTTTGTTGTTCTGCTGTTTGCAAAGACAGAGCTGATGGGCACCTGGTGTTGGAGAATAACGGTGAAACTCAGCCAGGGCTGGTAGCACGGAGCTGGTGGGAGCAGGGAAGGAAGATGATGGATGTCGCAGGCCCGTGTCATGCAGGAGGTGCTTGAACAGCAGGGAGAGACGCTCAGTCCTTCACTTCTCCTCCTGGATCTTGTTTTGTGCTCTCTGCCAGGAGAAAGCGAGGTGCCCTGGCTCGGGAGAGCAGGAAGGCTGGGCTGGGCTGTGGCTCCAGCCTGGGCAGTGCTGCTGTGAGCGAGGCAGAGGGGCTGCAGCGCCCCGAGCCCACACCTGGGGCTGCAGCTGGTTCTGGGAGCCCCAGCTGCTTCTGGCCAGAACAGAGTCACAAAAGGGGGGATGACAGACTCTGGGTAGCACTGGGAGCTGTTGGGCCCTTTGCTGCTGGAGGCTGATCGGTTCGGCCCAGGTGGAGGGTACAGGTTGCTCCACAAATTTGGGTGGAAAACACAGTCCAGACATGGGTGAGAACCTTTGGATTTCAAAAGGCCTCGTTTACATTTCTTCTGCTTTACAAAGTTGTAACTGTTTAGCAGCTCTATACTACACTGCAGGAAAGAAGACATATTCTCACACTTTTCTAAGGAAGAGAAGTTTTTCTTATTAGAATTTTTTTATTTATTTTAATATATAAAACACTGTAAAAAAAAAAAGCAACAAACAATTTGTTTTCTTAAACACACAGAACATGTAAATTTGTATCCGCAAAATCTTGGCAGGTGGATGTGGTGGGATTACTTTTGTCCTGTTCTGGTGCAGTCTACCTCAGTGTTTCTTAAGGATATTTTTTAATACTACGCACCTCTAAACCTGTTTAAATATTCTGGTCTGGACCTATTGTGGATCAGGGAAAATCAGTATCAGCTGATTCCAATACCAGGGACCATTCATGAAGGGAATGGGAAGGAGAATGGCTCGTCACTGTTGATCCCTAATGTGAACAGTAGTGGCCAATGAACCCATTTACAAATTTGGATCTGATCTCATCCCTTAGTTCTGTTGTAATTTAAAAAAAACAAAAAAAAAAACAAAAGAGCCATTTCAATGTTTGGACTTTAGTGAACTCATGACCTAAAAGGATCAGGCTGCTTCCTCCTGGATCAGCATGTGCCAGCGTGGAGCTGGGACTGGGACCAGCCCTTGCTGTTGGGGTTGCATTGGGGTGGCTTGGTCACTGCTCTTCTCACTGCGCACAGGTGACCCAAGGTCCTGCCAGTGACCTCCTGAAAACCTTTCCCAGCACACCCTTGCTTTGATAACATTTCCAATGGCAGTGATCATAACTGTGGGAATAGAAGATCTTTAACCTGAAGGAAGTTTGGAACCTTGTATTGGGTCTGGCTTTTCCACGCGGTTGATACTGGTTGGCCCTGTGAGTACACATGGTTTGAACACTCGCATGGCCGAGCCAGGGAGCGTGTGCTGCTCCACAGACAGGCAGTCCCCTCCCATGGCTCAGTGTCACCTTCACCCTGCACCGAACGGAGCAGTTGTTTGTACCCAGCACTGTGTGAAGGTTACTCATCCTTCCCACCTTGTGCCCAGGGGGAGGGAAGACGTGTGGTACCAGTGGGGAGGGTATTGTGTTTCTCCTCTGTAAAACAAATAACACTAGTGGTTGCTGCTCGTGGCAGTTACAGATCACACTCAGCTGTAGAATCAGGAAGAATAAATGAACATCACCCTCAAAGCCCAGCTCTCACTGCTGGAAAATCCTTCCCTGGCTCACAGCCGTCACTTTGGTCTCTGCTGCTGGAAGATCCTCGCCTTGGGGATGCCCGAACACCTCACTCGGATCTCGCTGATTCCTGCTCAGAGAATTCCTGCAAGTGGAGACTCAAGTGCTGTTGAAACCTCTGGGGTGCTGCCAGGGACCCCAGCCCGGGCAGGGGTGCTGTGCTGAGCCTTTCTTGGGGGAGCTGCTGCTCTTTGCTCTGGCCACATCTTCATGGGGCAGAATTCCCCAGCTGCAGTGGAAGCACAACGCTCACTGCTGCTGCTGCTGCTGCTGCTCAGGAGGAGCCAAACACCGGTGCAGGAGAGCAGGTGGGATGGCTGGAGGAAGGCAGCCAGCAGTGGGAAGCTCCTTCTTTGTTTGCATTAGTATTTGTTGGAGGGCTGGCTCCTGCCCTTTGTGGGCAGAGAATGCCCCGCTCGCAGCACGGGGCAGCAGGACAGACCCCTCAGCCTGTCCAGGAGCAGCTGGAGCCTCCTGGGCACAGTCTGGCACCACCATGTAGCCAGAAATTCACTCTGGTGAATCAGGAGGAGCAAGAAGCTAAGCTCTGCTGAGCTTTCACTGAGAAAAAGTCTGAAGTGCAAGACTGTAGAGGTTTCTCAGAAAGGTTTCCACATTAAACTCGATTGCCACTTCCTGAATGGCTCTTGCCAATCTGGAACTTCTCCTGCGAGCCAGCGCAGCGCTGCAAAGCTTGGCTGCTGGGTTAGGAACGTGTCTGTCTTGGCTGCTTGTAAATACTCTATTGTGTTGTAAAATAGAAGAGCTCAGACATAAACTGTGTGCCAGCACTGGGTTGGGAAAGGTGATGGGAACTAGACCACACTGCAGCAATGATGGTAAAGCAGCCATGTGGGTATGAAGAGGCTGCTTTTAGGTTGCTAAAGGGTACTCTTAATTTATGGGTAGTTTATCTCTTTCCTCCTAAATTTGTATTATAGCGATGGGACACTTTGCTTCATTTTAGTCTGTTGGCTATAGTGTTGGTATCTCTTTGGAAAAAAAAATCTCAAAGTCGCTTCTTGTGTTACTGAGCTGACTGTGCTGAAGGCAAATAGGAAATGACAGGAGCAAGAAGGGTGCTGAGCCTCTGCTTTAGAGGAGGGAGGGATGGAGGGAGGCGGTTGAGTTCCCTCTCAAAGCCACTGTGACACCAAGACAGATCCTGAGGTGTCCCAGGCCCTTCCTGCTACCAAGACTGGAACCTTGTTTTACAAGCCAGAACGTAAAATATCTTTGTGCCATAAAACCTTACTGTCCAGGCTGTGCCAGATGCTGCCGTGATCCGTGTGGGATCGGCTCAGAGCCTGGAGGGAGCTCGGAACTGCAGATGACCCCTGGGATCCTCTCGGAGCCGGGGACTCGCAGGAACCCTGGTCCTGCCCAAAGAGCCACCACCCCTCAGAGCATCCTGTGGTCCAGGGAGAGGAACTGCTGAATGGGTTGGAATCAAGAAATAGTTACTTCATGAATTCAACATAAGATTAGTTTGGTATTTGTATGAACTTAATGGAATTTGGCCTTTTTATTACCTTCTGCTTGGCTCTGTGTTCCCTCTGCTTGGATTCTGTCTGTGTCGGTGTAAAGCCTTGACGTGTTCAGCCTCGTTAGGAGCATCACAAGAGTGAAGCCAATCATCTAGCTGACTTTTGGAGGAATCTGACTGTTGAAAAGCAACTCTAAACTTATTGTTTTTAGCAAATCTGCTGTCATTAAATGTGTATTTCTTTTTAAAATGAATTTGCTTGTCCTTCTCAGAAGGAAGCACTTATTCTTGCAGTTTGGGAAAATTCACTGCAGCACAATGCAAGCTGTAAGGGGACAGGTAGAGAAATGACTTTTTAAATATTGTATAATAAAGTTAGTATTAACTCCTATGGTGTTGTTATTTTTTTGCCAACAGATTTGCAATCAGACAGAAATTCTGTTCCTGGTAGTGGTTTTGTTCCCACTCCAGTGTTCCAACGGGTGGTGTTAAATAGTTTCCTTTCTCAGCCCAGAAAGATCCCTTGGGAACAGGGTCTGGTGGCTGGGAGGACCTGGAATAGTCCTGGCAGCTAAAGAAGAGCCATCAGTGGAGGTTAAATGGGGGCTCTTTCTCAGCTGAACCCCAGTCCCTGGTCAGTCCCAGCAGCTCCAATCAATCTTGAGCTGAGGGCTCTGTACCTGAGAGCTCTGAGCTGGACTCAACACCAAAGCTCTCTAAATCCAGGCTCTCCCAGCAGCATTCCAACGCTTCCACCATCCCCACTTCCAAGTCTTGTCCTGTAACTGAGTCCCATGAAAGCCGATGGAGAATTTTAGAAAGGCCACTTCTAAATCTGCAGAGGTAGAGTGTTATTTAAACAGGAAAAACATTAAATTGTGCTTTAGTTAGGGGAATTATTTTATTCTTGGAGTATCAAAACTGCTTTATATTTGAGGACCCTCATGGATGGGTAAAGTGGATGTCAGCTTCACCCAACAAAGCCCAGAGCCCTCTGCTTCACTTAAATAAACCACAGATAGTTTCAGCTACATGTTAGGTGATGTCCTGTGAAGTCTTGGGGTTTTTATTTTTTTTTCCCAGTTCATTCTTGCTGCTCCCACCTTTCCCTTTGCATATTTAAGGTTCTAGAATACAAATAGTACTGCAGATACCTCTTGTTTGAAATAAAGGGTCAAATGTGCCATGTTTTTTTTTAAAAAAAAGGAAGAAGAAAGAAAAACCTTCCCCCTTGATTTATTTTTTCAATGTTTTCATATCTAAGAGCCAAGCAGTGACATGTACAGAAAATTTTTGAATAGTAAAAAAGAAAAATCCTTGCTGTGTGTCAGAATATTGAACAATTAACTGTTTATATTAAAATTCTGAATAAATTATCCAAGAATAACCGTTCATTTTGTGTCTGCTGTCTGTGCAGCACTGAAGGCTGCTTTGCCATGGAGAAAGTAATAAATTTGTACCTTGGAATAAGATGCAAAATAAAGGAAATTAAGGAAAAAACAAAAACCCGCAGCTCAAGCAGATGTAGGCTTGTAGTGTGAAGCCAGTGGAACTCCTCTACCTGATGGCTCTGGTGATCCCTGTCCTCACCTCGGGGCTCTGGGGTGATGCCTCTGATGCTGTTGGGTGAACTTTGGTGCCAGGATTCCTTCTGGAGCATTGAGAACTGTGGCTCTGTCATGTAATTCTGTTATTTCCTGGGCATGGACAAGTGTTCCGTGCTTGGAGGAGACAGACTCCTCACTGCAGGTTTTAAAGCATCAAAGGCAGAGGATGAGTCCCACCCCTGTCCTGGCTGTAACCAGGTGTGCACCAGGAGCCTCCTGTCCTGCCCAGGCCCCTCTGGGGGTGTTTCTAACTTAAACCTTGTTTTGTTTCACCAGAGTGAGGTGAGGGCTGTCCCCTCCTGGCAGGGAGTTGTGCAGAGCCTGAAGATCCCCCCGAGCCTCCTTTTCTCCAGGCTGAGCCCCTTTCCCAGCTCCCTCACAGGGCTGACTCTCCAGCCCCTTCCCCAGCTCCGTTCCCTTCCCTGGACACTCTCCAGCCCCTCAGCATCTTCCTGCAGTGAGAGGCCCAGAGCTGGACACAGCACTCAACACCCCACCAATGCCATTTTTTCCTAAGCCTATCCAGAACTTCACTGTGAGAATGATCATAAACAAATTGGTGTTTTAAGATGTTTTGGAGTTGCTTCTTCTGGCACAGGCTTGTTCTCTAGGGATCCTAAAATGCAAAAATAAGCAAAGCCACAAAATTTGAACTTGCTGTCCCAGGAGGTTTGCTTCCCTCTGGGTTCTCTGGGATGCTGTGGGGAGGCTGCTGAGGCTGGGACAATCCTCGTGCCATTATCCCTCATCACTCTTCCAGGCTGCCTGCACAGCTCAGCTTCAGCATCCCCCAGGCTGTGTCAGACTCGTGGCAGGAAGAAAAGAGCTCGTCCTTGTTTGAGCCAAGGACAACTCACCATCCCATCAGCCAGAGCAGCTGCCTGGTGTTTAGGAGCTGCCCTGATCTCTGATGCTAATCGAGCTCTTGTGGACTTCAGAGAAATTAAACCTTAATTCCTCTTTGCTCTTGTGGTTTCCTGGAGCACAGGGTAATTGCTATTCTAAGCGCTGCCAAAGCTGCGGTCTTGAGTAATTGGAGTGTGAGTGGTTCTTGTTCTGATTAGGGTTTGGCTGGGGCTGGCGAGTGCTCGGGGCTCTGGGATGAGGAGCATGAGTGCCTCAGCACACGGGGTTTTTTGGGAAGGAGGGAATGGCTGTGCCAAAAACCCGAGCCTGGCCAGGGGCTCTGTCTGCTGGCCAGGGGCACTGCCTTGGAGCTGAAGTCTTTGTCTCTCCCCTGTACAGGTGAATATGGTCACTACGGGTATTTCTCTGCTGTGCTGTCACTTCCCGAAGTGTAAGACAGACCTGCTGGCCTTTGGGGTCCCAGTTGCCCCCCAAGGTCAAAGAGCAGGGACTCGTTAGGAGCTGCCGTGTGTGGGAGGTGAAGGAGCCGTGGTGCAGGAGCCCACGGGCCGGGCCGGGCCTGCGGGGCTCTCGGGGCACACACTGCGGGTTTTCTCCGAAGGGAACAGGAAGCAGCGGTGGCAATAGCTGCTCCTCACAGCCATCGTGCCTTCAGGGCTCCCAGGGCCCCTGCACGGCTGCCTCAGGGTCCGCAGCCCTCCTGGTGGCTTTGCTGGACCCTGTCAGAGCCCAGAGCCCCGCGAGGGTGGCAGCGAGCAGCCCTGGGGCGCTGCTCTGGCAGCCGCAGCATGGGCGAGCCGGCTTTGTTTGTGCCGTCGGAAAGGGGAAGCGGTGAGAGGGCTGAGCCGGCGGCCCCCGTGAGCAAACCGCCCTCATGGCCGCTGCTTCCCCGGTGAGGCTCCGCTTCTCGCTCTGCTCCAGCGGCTGGAGAAGCAGCCGAGGCTGTCAGATATGAGCGTGCACGAGGAACCCGCCACAGAGGGGCCGCCAGCCCTCAGGGTAAGTCGCTCTCTGCACAAGTTCCATCCCACAGCAGCGGGGCTGTCACTCACCTTCCTCAAGGCCTTGTGAGGAAGCGGCTTGTCTTGAAGCCAAAAGTCCCAGTGCTGGGTTCGGTGCAGCCTCCCTCCTGCACGAGCTTCAATGCAAAACATGGACTGGGGAGGCCCAGCCTCCACGGGGTTTTGCTCTGCTGTGAGCGAAGTGGAGACGAGGTCAGGATTTAACCCTCAGGTGTCATCATGGTGGGCTCTGGGGCAGTGCCAGGCTGGCTGGGCACCCTTTGGGTGCTGCTTTTGGCTCCTGCTGCTCCTGTGCCACAGCTGGATGTTTGCAAAGACACCCTGGCACTGCCCACAGCTGCGTTTGGGCTGTGCACAAGAGGGGTCCATGCCCAGGACCCCCAAATTCCACTCTGGACTGCCCACCCCAGGGCAGTGTTATTGAGGAGATGGAAGCAGAGGAGATGTAGATAGGGTTGTTCTGGGCCAGTGACACTTTGGGGTTTGTGGCCAGGCAAGAAAAATCCTTTTTGACACCAGCTTCTGTGTATCACCAGCCCAGCCTGGGCTTCAAGCTGTGAGTGTACCTGTGATCATTCCCAGACTGTCTGGGCTCTGCTCAGTGAGGCCACAGGCTGAACAGCAGGGAGGAGTTTTGGTCTGGCCCCAGACAGCAGCACTGGGGTAAAACCTGGCTTCTTCAGCCTAATTGAGGGGTTGGGAGTGAAGTTTGGAGCCTGTCTGGGCTGTGGGGCTGGTGCCAAATGGGACCAGTGGGCTTGGAGGGTATGGAGCTGGGTCTCTTGGGGGACTCTGAGATTGCTCCCACCTACCTCCCTGTGTGGGAGACCTGAGGAGGACTTGGAGAAACATCCTTGCCAGGGGCCTGGGACTTGCTGTGAGCTGCAGGATGATGCTGATACTGTGGACAGATGGGGTCTTTTTCAGTCCCTTGCAGAAGCCCTGCCACAGCACTTGAAAATAAGAAAAAAGTATAAATAGTGAGCCTTCATAAATGTCTTGTAAAAGCATCAAGCATTTTAAGTATCAACTCTGACCCCTCACTGAAGGTGAAGGTGACTCTCAGCCAGGTGAGAAGTGTCTGTCATGCTTACAGCCATGAATGGAGCAGGGAGGCTTTGGCAGAGGGCAGGGGGGGCTGTGGTGTGTTAACAGCTTGTTTTCTGTTTCTGTCTGCAAGCCTCGAGTAGCACTCAGGGGCTGTGTCACTAATCCCCAGGCCCAGCTGTAGGAAGTCACTGACCTGCCACACAGGTGGGAACGCCAGGGACCAGGAATCTCTGTCTGGCTACAGCTTCCATCAGCTGATACTTCTGACAAAACACTTGGCTTCTCCACACCCCCCTTGGCAGCCCCTGGGCTGCAGCCTGCAGCGCTGCCTTAGACCGCGCTGAGCTCTGCCGTGCTCCGTGCCGGAGTCTCCTGCTTGGGGCTGTACCTTGTACAGGGCTCCCAAATGTCAGACTCGCTGCTCAACCACTCCTGGCCATCGTTTTCCAAGCGCTGGAAGAAGAGATGGTCCTTTAAGCGAGGTAATGGCCTGTGGGGACAGGGGGCTGAGCGTGTGGCGGGAGCTGGGCTGTGGCAGGGACAGCTTGTCCTGGACTGAGCAGGTACCAAAGAACCCCGGGGGCCCAGGCAGAGCTTGTTTTGAGGTGTCCCCCACCCCCCCCACTGCTCCCTTCAGGGATCACTGCCTTAAGGGATGTTAACACTTTTCCTTCCATTTAATCTTCTTTTCAAGGCACATAATTGCCTCCAGGAGCTGGGTAATGGGTTAAGTATCAGCCTTTTGGTTTTGTAATAAGTTTGTTTTGTGGTTGGCAGTGAGCTGGAGGTCCTGGTGCTTGCAGACAGCTGTTTCTGCATGCTGCCTGGCCAGAGTTTGGTGTTTGAGCAGATGTGGGGGAAAAGATTCCTTCAGCCTTTCAGTGAAGGCTGACGAGCAGAGCCCCCGTGTCCGGAGCCCTGGCGCTTTGGGTGGTCCTGGCTGGGCTTCCCTGTGTCCAGCAGCAGGGGTGGGAAATGGCAGCAACTGGTGTGAACTGGCCTCATTTCTGCATGCGGTGCCGTGACTTGGAAAGAGGGAAGTAAGAGCCCTGGGAAGCAGGACATTTGCAGTCCTGGAGGAGCCAGACACTTGGGTCCTTGTGAGCAAATACTGCCTTCAGGCTGATGCTTTTGGGTACCTTTACCTGCAGCATCAGAGCTCCTGCTCCTCTTTCTCCTTCATTATTCCCCACCCACTCCCAGTTCTCTTCTGGTGTGGATGTGCAGGAGACCAAGATCTAAACTGAACAGTTGAAGGAAGGTTAATTCAGAGCAGGAGGCAGGGGGTCTTGCAGGCTCTGATGTGTGGTGAGCCCCAGGCAGCTCCCCAAAGCCCCAGCTGGACAGCCTGCTCCAGCCTCCCCAGTGCCATGCCTGCTGGGGGGTTATGGGCTGGCTGGGAGGGCTCAGGTGGGCTGATTCCTCTAACAAGTGAATCAGCCTCACGCTGCTCCCAAGCACTGACTGCTTTGGAGAGGGCCTGGGCACAGCAGCTGCCTTCAGCAGGTGCTTGCACAGCAGTTTGTCCTGTTGGGGCTTGCTCAGCCCCTCTCCCACACTGATGTTGTGTAGTGTGGCACTCCCTGGTCCACGTGGGCCCTTCCCTCAGTGCCCCCTGGAGCCACTGCAGGAACCTGCACAGTGACCTGGAGGGAATCAGAGGGGCTGCAGACCCCTTCAGCTTAGAGACAGCAGAGAACAGTCCCGGCTCCCCTGCCCTCCGTGCCCAAGAGCCCGGCCCCAGTGTGGTGATAAGGCAGTGGCTCTGTACAGTGTGTTACAGTCTGGGACAGCTTATCTTGCCCTGCTCCTGCCCAGAGCCAATCCCCACTGCTGCCAGTGCTGGCCATGAGGGGCCCACACCAGGCAAGGGACGACTGCACTTCAGCTGCTCTTGGCACAGGGACTTCAGCACTTGCTTTACAGAGGTTTTTTCCTTATAGTTCTGGACACCCTGTGACAGGATATGTGAAGAGCAGCTGGTGTGGGGCCAGGAGGGCAGGGGTGGGTCAGAGGAAGATGGAATAATTTTTATTTCTTGTCTGTGATGCTCTCCATGGTTTCCCAACAGTCTCAATCCCTGACTGCTGGGAAATGCCCAGATGTTCTGGTCTTTTCTTCCTCCTGGGATTGTTCCATGGAGCAGAACTGCCCAGTGCCTTTGTCCTGCCACATTTGGTGTGGTCCTTCCCCAGTGGGAATGCAGACAGTGTTTGATGTTGGAGGATGTGACTGGTGTGGCCAGAGCTCACATCCATCTTTTCCTCTGACGTGTCCCCTTCCCAGCACCAGCCTGGCTCCAGGGTCACCTGAGGACATGCAGCATCCTGCACCAAGCCAAGGGACAGGCAGGTGAGGATGGGATGCTGCTGGCAGGTCTTGTTCCAATGCTGGCTGTTGTGGTGCTGTCACCTGCTGTGACACTTGTGTGTGCAGCTCCAGTGGCCAGCCTGTCTGAGGGAAATCAGCACAGCCAGTTACAGTGGAGAGGGTCTGACTGGACCTCTGGAGCTCTGGAGGGAATTATGAAAATCTCTGTTGGGATCCCAGTGGCCTTGTGTACAGTTAGAACAGCATGAAGCCTTCTTCCTTGAGTGAGAGCAGCTCAGCCAGCTGATCCTGCTGTCCCCACAGCATCAAACCCCCTGAGACCATCCCAGACTGTCACATGCTGTGGATGCCTGTCACTGCTTCCTTCCTCCCCACGCAGCAGCCTGGAGTAGTCATGTTTCACCCGTGGGAAGCTCTGGCCAAGTGCAGGAACCATCCCAGCCCAGCGAGCGATGCTTCCTCTCCAGCTCTGCCCTGGGAATTCCTCTGAGGAGGCTGCTCCCTGCAGCAATAACCTTTTATGGTTGCCAGCTAGAGACGAATTAAGCAACTGCAATACCTAATCTGCTTAATGTTCTCCTAGAGCAAACAGCATTTGTTCTTGAAAGTGTCATTTTGTTATCCCATCTCCAGCTTCAGCTGAGGAAAGGTGACTGCTGCTGTCTGCCAGAGCCTGGGGGGCCAAGATTCCCTGTCCCCTCGCCATCACGCTGGAGTCTGGGTCTGTCTTCCAGACAGGCCCAAGGGCAAAGTACAGGAGACTCAAGGTGCTCCAGGATTTACCACACTGGCTGACACATTGGTGACCACCTTGATCATTGATATGGGGATGTTCACAGCCCCCAAGACCTGCCTCCTTCCCATGTGTGCTCCATGCTCGAACTTCCTTGCCCATCATCCCACAGCCTGACATCTGAAGGCATTTTCCCCCATGAGCTCCTCCATCACCCTCTTGCCCAAGCACCTGCTCCGTGCACGGTGCTGGCTCAGCCTCTGAAGTGGGAACCTGGCAGTGCCATGGCTGGTGCTCACACATTGCCTAAAATGGTGTCCCCACGGCTGCCGCCCGCGTGTGCCGCGTGCCGCTGCCTCGACCCCGGGCTTGCGGCGGGGCTGATTTATCGCGTGTTGAACTGAGTGTCTGAAGCCTCCAAGGAGGATTTAAGTCTTTTGGTGGGTCTGGACCGGGTCTGTTGAATGCAGCCTATGCCTTGGCCAAATCCTAAGCCCTGCAAGGCACAGGCAGAACACAGGGAATATTTTCCAGGCCTCTAAGGAGCTGACTCTGTTCCAGGGATCCACTTTAGGTCCGCATGGAGCTTGGTGCAGGCCCAGAGTAGCCTTGGCGGGATGGCTGGACACTGCTTGGGAGGAAAAAACTCCTTGTTTTAGTTAAACCTTCAATCCAGGGCTCTGGCCTCTGTCAGGCCACAGCCCTTGTCAGCTCCTGCTGCCTCCCAGGGCTTTGCTGCTTTCCTTGTGGGTTGTTTGCTGCTGAAGGGATGGTGAAAGCAGGGAATCTCCTTTTTCTTCCTTCCTTGGATGTGTATGAGGGGAACCACTATGTATGACCTTCCTGGGATACTCCCCACCTCCTGGTTGTTCCCTGTGGGTCCATTCTACCTTAGCCATCCCAGCCTGTTTGGGGGCTTCAGTGGTTTTCACTGCCTGCTGAGAGCTTTGGCTGCTGTTTCCTACAAGTTCATGCCAAAATCTGTGCTGGTTCAAGCGTGTATTCACTTCAAAATGCTGATTTTTGATTGCAAGCTGAATCCAGGTGCACTGAGAAAAGCAAAAGGTGATGTTTAACAGCTCACTAAATTTCTGCCAGTTGCAGATGCAGCTCAGGGACATCCTGGGCAAGAACTGGTCTATTCATTAAAAATGTCATGTGAAGTAAATTTTAGAGCCTTGATAGAAAGCCTGTTTCAAATTTTCCCTGGTCTTGTAGCTAAAAACCCCTTAATTAAAATAGTGCCTTCAGAAGTGTTTTCTTTCTATATTATTTATAGTCCCTCACTTGAAACCATCACAGACATTTGAACACACCAAATGCTCCTTAAAACAGAAAATCTGGCATCTGCAGAGTGCAGTGGGATCCAAGGAACAAATCTCCAAACTCTCCCTCACGTTTGCTGCCTTTTTTTAGTTGGCACCACACAATTCCTGGCTGAATTGTGTAGCTTTATAATCCACAGCAGGATGCAAGCTTTCCAAGAGTGCGTTTTTGAACAATGTCTTCCTTACATTAATGTTTTTATGCTTGATTTTCCTGGAGTGTGATGGGTTTCTAGCAGTTTCCTGCTGGTTTTTCCAATTGGATAGATATGGCTGCTTACAGTCTCTTGCTGTTGTACTCTGCATCTTCAGAGATTCACCACAGTGCTTCAGCCAACAGCCTGGCTTTTTTCCCTTTGCCTCAGCCCTTTGCCTCAGCTGTGTGTGTCTCCAAGGAATAAAAAGCCTCCATGAGTCATGCGATGGTTCAGGGATTGTGGCTAAGGTTTACAGTGTGTCTCGCTCCACAGGAATGTGCTTCAGTCAGCTGGACTATCTATTGTACCACGAAACACATCCAGACCTTGGTTTGTTTCTCACTGAGTTATCAGATGGTATATGCACACTCAGGTTCATGCTCCTGCCTGGGGAAAATCCAGAGGAGTGATCCAGAGCCAGGAGAATTATGTGCTCCTGGTATTGCTCTGCATATTCAGTGTTGTCTGGAGCCATCAGTTTGCCTCCCAGTATCATTTATTACCCACCCACCCAGGTGTCCTTTATTCCTTACGGATGAAAATAAAACCACCATCAGTATTTTTATTCCTAGATTTCTGATCTGAAGGTCCATAATGTCAATAACAGGCATAAAAATGTGCTTAATTCTTTTACTGTAGAAAAGGCCTCTGCAGCATAGGACACCCTATGAGGGTCTGACTGGGACAGTGCAAGCCAGGCCTGTCCCCTTGTATATGCTGCGAGGATGAGGTTTCTGCTGAAGGATGAGGTTTCTGCTGAAGGATGAGGTTTCTGCTGAAGGATGGGGTTTCTGCTGTCAGGAAACCCTTGCACCAGGTTCCTACAGGATCAAGGCTGTTGTGGTCTGGAGACTGCCTGACACTGCCTGTCTGTGAAGGAGCAGAGGGCATGTGGAGCATTTTAGTGCTGCCTGTTGTTGCCTGTGAGTGTGCAGCTGGCTCCCCATCCCTCCCAGATGTCTCATTGCCTGCTGAGACCTTCTCTGTCTTGCAGGGTCTGACTGCAAGCCGTGCTTACGGGAATTCACTGACCACCACAGCCCTCCCTTGGAGTATCCCACCCCCAAAAGCTTCCTCCCATCCCTGATTGCTGAGGATGATTCCTTCTGCACAAGCATGGCTGAAGAGAAGGCAAGTGTCCTCTTTCCTGCTGCTACCACGGTGCAAGGCAGAGGTCAGGGCCAGCAAACTGGGTGGTCAGCACCAAATCCTGAGGGGTTTGTGGTGGAGTAGGAATGGGGGAAAGTGGAACTGATCCAGATTGTCAAGGAATACAAGGTTATGTTGATGTGAGGGACAGCAGGGGAAGGTGACTATTGGAAAGTCACTTGCAAGTCTGGCCCTGCTCTGCACCCCAGTTTCTGCACAGGAGGCATCCCCTTTGCAGGGCTGGTATGAGGCTCTCAGATGGGATTTGTGCTGCATTTTCAGGAGGACTCATCTTCCACAGAGCTGGATGTGCCAGCAGCAGACTTGCACAGCAGCACGGAGGATCTCCTCTCAGACTCTGCTCTCCACGGCACGGAGTATTACAGAGACCTGGGACTCCTGAGCCTGCCGTCTGCCAAAACAGCACCAGCCATGGCAGCACAGCCAGAACAAGGATCCCAGACTGTGTCTGCCCATCACTCATTGGAAGAGAGGCCAAAGGCTCTGAGCAAACTGTCTGTGGATGTTGCTTTTTCCAATCCCATTTCCTGCTCGGTACATTACGGCGAGGCTGACTGTCATTTTCTGAACAAAGGCCACCTGTGCTCCTGTGCAGCCGTTCCAGATGATGGTACCAGCACTTCTGAGCATCCTGCAGAGGCAGACAACGAGCTGGACCTGCAGGAGGCCCAGGACTCCTTCCCCACACTGGTGAGGTCTATGTCCACATCCCGGAGGCACAGCTGGGAGAGCGCTCTGTCACCCGTGGACTGCAGGCGCAGGTACGAGTGAGATTTGAGTGATATTTGATGTACACAATGCAATGGAGGTGTGAACGTCACTCTGCCTGCAGATCCAGATCCTGCTGGGTGGTCTCCTTTCCCTGTTGGCATCTGCCAGAGCAGTTGGACACCCATGCTCATGTTGGGTGGGATGTGGAAGAGGAAGCACTAGGGAAGCAAGAGGCTGTAATGTCTCCTTGGAAGTAGGAAGACCCTCTTTTCCTGGTGTTGGGGCCGGGAAGAGGATCTCTCTTTTTGTCCAGAGGGAATCTTGAACAGCATCAGTTGCCCCGATGACCTCCATCCTCTGGCTCAAAGGGAATTTTTTCCATGAAAGAAGGATTAAGAGAGCTCTGTCAAATCCTTTTTCTTCTTGTCTGTGAGTTGGCTTGGGAGGGCCTGTGTCTGCAAGCACTGTGCTGTCCTCCAGCCCTCTGCCCTCCATGTGGCTGCAGAGGACATTGTGTTTGTAGCACGGTGCTGAGCTCTGGCTGGGAGTAGAGTCAGGCCTGGCATTGCTGCCATCCTCTGCTCCTGCCACATGAATGCCTAGAGCTCCAGGTTCCTCCAGGAATGCTTTCCCCGCTGACAAATGTATTGATCTCCCAGCTGACTGGGATTTAGGTGCAAGCCAGCAAGGACTATTTTTATCTCTCCTCCTTATACGGTACCCTAAAATTACCTCAGCCTGAAATCTTGGCAGACCTTTTTCAAGCTCAGACTTTGGTTCTCAGACCTATTGTTGTCCCATGTGCCATGGATCATTCACAGTTTATGCTGTAACAGGCACATGAGTAACGGTGGCACAGCGTGGCTGTAGTGTCAGGGACACGTTCTGTCCCCTCGCTGGGTGATGAAGCACGTGTGAGCAGGAGGCCAGGGAAGGGGAATACACCCCACTGTTCCCTAAGCAAATGCTTCCTGAAGCTTGCCTCTGGCAGCAGGAATGAAGTGACAGTGATCTGCAGACAGAACCCATGCAGAGACTAAGATTTTCCACTGAGAATCCATCATTTTGCTTCTGTGTTGTCACTGCAACAGCACTTGGTGTGCAGGACACTGTGGCACTGGGGGAGCTCACCCACCCCTCATTTCCTAGAAAATATTTTTTTTCCTTCCTCAAAGCTGGGCCCTGGTGGGAGCAGGAATTATGGCATGATGCCACAGTGGTGATGCGATAAACAAATCACCTGCCACTTCTGAATGCCCAGAGGGACGTTCCTGGATGGCAGCTGACAGGGCAGCAGCCCTGGGGCAGGCAGGACAGGCTGTTTCCAGGCTGGCTGCACAGTCTCAGGGGTTGCTAAGAGATCAGTGTGAGCCAGCCAGCACTAAACATCCCGGGTGACCAGGGAGCTGGGGACTCACTGGTGGCAGCCAGAAAAGCTGTTTTTAACAGGCTCAGGACTTGGTGTCCAGGCTGAGGCTTCCTGTCATTTCCTTTCCCACGTGCCTGCTGTGGGGAGCCTCCTTGTCCCAGTTGCATGAGCTTGTTAGGACCACCCAGCCAGGGCCATTGCAGGGGCTGTGCCACCCTAGGCACAGTGTGCCAGCTGTGCTCAGGTCTGCTCTGAGGCTTCTTCCTGTCCCCTGATTAGGTTCAGCCTGGATGTCACAGAACTGGGCAGTGACCCAGAGCAGGATGATGTGGAGAAGAGGAGCCAGTCCTGCCTCCAGCCTCATGTCCCCCTTCAGCTGCCCAAAGGGGAACGGGGAGCCTGGAGCAGCAGCCGGGGTGGCACAGTGATCAAGGTGGAGATAGAGCCTCTGTGCCCAGACCTCGTGGCCAGCCCCAGCTTGCAGGAGGTGGTGAGTGTGGAGGGCTGGGCATGGGGGCAGCAGGGAAAACTGGGGGGACAGAAAGCAGCATACACAGCTTGTCACATGTCAGCTGCAGGCTGGGCTCCTTCAATGCCAGCATGGAACCAGGAGGAATCTCAGCAAGGATGGGCTTTTTCAGATAAACTGCCCCATCTTGTAGGATAAAGGCCCTGGGAGCTGCCTGTAGTACAACCCTCTTTTCCCATATATTTAGCTGGAATTTCCCTTCCCTTGTGCCTGTTGCCTTTTGTCCTGTCACTGCAGCTCTAAGAGTCTGGCCCTATGTTCTCTTCAATCCTCTGTCAGGAAGTTGAAGACAGCAGTGTCACACAGACCCCTTACACACTGCTTTGCTCTGGGGAATACCTTTAGACTCAATTAATATTAAAAGGACAATTGCATCATGGTGCTACATGTCCAGTAAAAGTGAGAAGTGCCTAAGAAGATTTTGGGCACAAGTGTCACTTTCTCCAGCCTTCCTGGAGCCAACAAAACAGCTGGGCCTAGTGGTGTCCTGCATCATAACCCAGACAAAACAAGAGGGAAAGGGTGAGGAGTCAGCTGTGATAGAGGCGGCTGTGGTGCACAAAGCACCAAAGATTTCCATGACTTTTTACTTCTCCAGAAATGTGTCACCAATGGCAAGAGACTGAGGTCCAAGTCTGTCCCATCAGCCTGTGAGACCATTGCCTCCCCCCAGACACCTCACAGTTTCAACACTTGTCTTCCAGCTGCAGAAGGTTGGTGTAGACTTTATGCCATTAAATGGGTTCAAGGTACTATTAAGAAGATAAAAAACTGGAGCTGTAGCCTCCAGAAGTATGGACAGTCTCTGCTTTCCATTCCACACAGTCCCAGGAGCTCCTGAAATGCAAAGCCAAGCTGGTTCTGAGTCTGGCCCTGGTTAGCAGTGCAGTCTCAGCTCAGACATGCCCATCCCCAGTGACACATTGCCACATAACCTCCCTGTGGCCAGTGCATTGGTCACTCCCTACTCAAGAACCACCTGTGAGGATTGCACCAGAGAAAAATGTAGTGGGAAGTGGAGCCTGGGGAGCGGAGGGGAGGCTGGCTGTCCTGGGGAAGGGCTCTGGGGTGGTACCAGCTCCTACCCTACTGCAAGCAAGACCCTCAGCAGCAAATATAATACAGACTGGGGAGGGAAGGGGTAACAGAAAAGTGATGTAGCCTTCATTTCCCTCACAGAAATGTAAAGCAGAATCTCCTTCCCTAACTGCTCCTGGAATTTCTTCCTCATTAGTCAAGAAAGAGTGGGAGCCCAGCACGATTAACAGGGTCCAGTTGCATAGATTGCAAGGTGGTGCTCTGAAAAGGCAAATCAGGATCCCTGCCTCAGAGAGAGCATTTTGTGTTCCAGGTGTGGAACCCCCTGCTCTGGAGATGCTGGAGAAGGACCACGTATCCCCAGACCACGTGTAGGTATTGTCAGTCCTGGCTGGTTTGAGTTGCAGGAGATACTTGAGTGTATCTGAGCTACTGGGGATGGAACAGCAAAGGTGATCCCACTCTGTGCTTCACCAGAGCACCAGTTGGTCATAAGCCAGCATCTGAGGCTATGTGGAGTGCAGAATATCTGTGCAAGGATATTTTCTAATCCCTTGCTTTTCTCTTGCCCCATCATTGGTAGGTTAATTGTCCAGAAGGTACTTCAGGAGCTGAAACATTACCATGGGTAAGTGTGTCTGGGACAGGAATGTGTGGGGAGGTCACAGGTCTGCCTAAGACACACCTGGCATAGGACACTTGGTGCCTTGAGGGGCAAATACCCAGGGTACCAGAATCACTGATTTATTCCAGTGAAACCAGGGTGGAGTTGCAAAGAGAAGGGGCATTTTGTGTGTCTCCTTGGTAACTTTAAAAATGTTCTTGCCCCATCTAGAAAATAAAAGTTTCAGCTGATCCAAAAGTTCTGATCTTGTGTTCTTTGCTGTGTCTGATACCTTTTCCCTGCCCAGGGTGAAGCAGAGAGCTTGTGTGCAAGAAGGCAGTGATTCTTCCCAGCAGAACCTCACTTGGTTTGAGTTCCTGTCTAATGAGTAAGTGAGACAGCGGGTGACACAGACTTTGTGTTGTGAGAGCAGATTGATTTCCAGTCCCCTCCATCTAAGCTCTAGTGCCCCGCTAATCCTGTGTGCAGGACACTGGTATCTGCAGGGGTTCAGCCAGGAGTGTGGCACTGAACAAAACCTGAACATATAGTTTGAAAGTTCAGCTCCTTATTGCAAGTGTCATTAATAAATGACACGGCTGATGCGAAACCCCGTCCTCCAGGAGATGGAAAGCTCACACTTAGGGTCCTAAAGTAATGCTTCAATGAACTTCATCAGTGATCTCCCTAAGCTGGGCTTGGGCAGTGAATTTCCCCTTTTTAAAGATATTTTGGTCTCCTTTCAGAAATGAGGACAGTGGGAAGAGCGATAAAGCAGAGAAAGGCACAAAAGTGATGCGACGTCTGAGTTCCCTGCGGAGCCGAGTCACTGGATCCTGGCAGAAGGATAAGGTGAGAGAGAGATGTTGAATTTGTGGAAGGAATTGTTAAATTCTTCAAGTAGAATAGGGGATCTGACAGGGATCAGTAGGGAACTGGATTAGCTGGATTGCTTTTGGATGGCTGAGGCCTCTATGTTGGTCAGCAGATGCACTGTGACCCCTAAAGTAGTAATAGTATGTGGGACTGAGTGAATTCCAGCCCTCCTTGCTCCAGGGCATGTTCTGGATGCTCTTATGCTGCCTTGGCACTGTTGTGCACAGCAAGAAGAGTGTCTTGGCTGGGTGACTGCCTGGATCACTCCTTGTGGCAGGAGGAGCCTGCAGAGGGACAGCCAAGTGTGTCCCCCTTCATCACAAATGGACTTAGACTAGAGGGACTGGCCCAAGCCTTGGAAAGGAGTTTGGGAAAAGTACTGCCATTCCACTGTACCTGCTGCCCACCAGCTCTCTGCTCGTGGGCAGCACTGGGGAAAGGAATGTGTGGGCAGTGCGAGGTCTGTGACTGAGCTGTGTTCTTCTCTCCTTCCAGGGTAAGAACAAAGAGCAGCTCAAGGAGAGAGAGAAGGAGAAAGAGACAAAGGAGACAAAAGAGAGGTGTAAAGATATCAATGGGCACCAGCTCGTGCCAGGAGTTTTCTCCAGTTGCACCAGCTGCTCACTGTGTGCCAAACCTCTTGGGAATAAAAGTGGTCTGCAGTGCCTGAGTGAGTATGGCTGTCACTGCCTGGCTCTGCCCCAGCCTGCACTCCCCGCCTGCCCTCCAGCCCAGGCCATTCTCCTGCCTAATCCAGCCCCCTGGATTGCTTCACTTCTCTGCCTGGATCAACTCTACCCCACCACTCTGCTTGGCCTGGCTTGGTTGTTTCTCCAAATAATCTAAATAATCTCTGAATCGTGCCTGGCAATAATTTATCCTCTTTTTCTTTGGCCACTTGACCATTTCCTGCCCCCTTCCCTCAAGGAAGGTTCTAGGTCAACTTCTCTTATGCTAATTTTTTTTTATCATGAAGTTCTGCTTTGCTTGAATAAATATACCAACTGCCTGAGTGTAGCTGGATCTTATAGGCTGTTTTTCATAGCTGCAGTGATGTCTCAGCTCAGCATCTGCCCTGTGCATGGGCACAGGGATTTCTAGAGCATCCATAACTTTATTAACTAACAGAAAATCAAGTGTTGCCTCCCAGGACGTGCATGAGTGAGACTGTTGCTTTTCAGCTCTAAGTAGTGCCAGAATACATGGGCCTCTGTGCTCCCACTGCATCCACTGTGGCATGGCTTTGGCTGACAAACCCTGTCCCTCCTCTTTGGGGCAGGTACTCAGGGCACTGAAGAATGTTTTCATTCCCAAGGGATTGTCTGTGGGCAGAAGATATTTTCTGGAAATGAAATGATTGCTCTCTTTCTCCACCCTGTACCCTCAAGCAATGCCCGCTCTCTCAGAGGCTCTTAAGGTCAGTAAAACCTCTCTGGGGCATAAAGGGACTGATTGCCCTCAGACATTTGTGTTGAGAAATATATTTTCCCTTCAGGGCAGATGGAGGGAAATTTAAAAGGGGCACAGAGCTGGCTATTAGTGGGCATTTTTCCCAGCAAAAAGTAGGATGCAGGGAGCTGAATAAGAACTTTATGGATATTTAGAGAGAATCTAAATATTATGGGAGGAGGCAGAGTTGTGCCTTGTCATTCCTGTATGAGGAATCTCCCAGCCAGATGCTGTGTTTGCAGTCCTGTACGCTGCTTTACAAAAATACCTGAACTTGTGAGGATACAGACAGTCCTTGATATCCATGAGCATGGAGCTATGCTCTGTATGATCTTGGGAGCTTTGAGGGCAATTAGTGTGAGTGATTCTCCTCTGGACAACCCTATGGACATCTGTGATCTAGAGCTAGCTGTTGAATTGAGAGTGTAGCTCAGCCTGGCTTGTCCATCATAAATACACAGGGACTGGACATGAGTTATGGTAACTTTCACCTTGTTTCCCAGCCCTTCCACGAGGAATCTGTGTTCTGTCTTGTGAACATTCAGGAGAAAAACTCCAAGGTGGCTGAGGCACTGTTTTGTGTTTGGGACTCTGTGACATCTCCTTTGGCTCTTGGCTGCCCAGGCTAACACAGGTGGCAAAGCAGCACAGCTTGTTTTGCAGTGTTCCCTTTGCAGCGCCTTGAACTGAGGCTGAAAAATTGAGCAGGGTTCTGAGATGTCTGTTAAAATGAATGGCCTGTGTGTGGTGAGAGCTGGACTGGGGCTTGTGGTGTGACAGCTGATGGCCTGACAGTGCCTATATTTGGATGATGCTGGGCCGAAACCTTTGCAAGCTGCTGCTGAGCTGGTAGTTGATATCAGCAGCTCCCGTTACTGCAGCCCGGAGCAGTGTGTGGTCTGAGTAGTCCCTGATAGAGCTCTGGAGCAGCGAGCTCCGGGGCCACCGGGAAGCCGGAGCAGCAGGCCTACTTTTCAGACGTATGAGCAGCTCTGTCAGCTCAGCCTGAGCCGTGGCTGCTGCCAGGATGTGAGGATATTTGGCTGCGCCTCTTGTTCTCTCCTCGTGAACTCACATTTGACCATCCCTGTGCCTTGGTCCCCGGCCAGCCCTCGGCCCATGGCTGGGCAGGTGCTGCTGTTGCTGTCTCCGTGGTATTTTTAACTGCAGCACCACCACGTGGTCCGAGGCAAAACGGGCTCGTGGAAAAGACAGGAAAACATGGTGGTTAAAGAAGGGGATAAGCTGAAAAGGGAGGAAGGATGGGAAAACGATTGCAAGCCTGAGGTTTTCACTGTCCAGTAGCCAAAAAAGGTCTGGTGACTTCCATGACTGTGATGAGCTGGAGAGTGAGAGCTCTCCTTATTAGAGATACTAACAGCAGGAGGAATTCTGCATTTAAATCAGAACAAAAAACCATTGTTCTGCTAGAAACGTGTGTGAGCTGTGAAGAAAGTGGGCAGCTCAGATAGCCTGGTACATGGTAACCCGTTAGTTTCTCCCACTGATTCCTCCCATGGGTCCTCACCCCACACGACACAGTCTCCATGGGGAGAAGGCTGTGCTGTGTGTTATGAGTAGATATTCAGAGATAAGCAGTTAGGAGCCTGGTAGGGATGAAAAACAAAGAGGAATGATTGCGGTCACAGGGATCTCGACAAGAGTGGCCACCCAAACTCTGCCTTTATGTAAACTATGAGCTGTGAGTCTCTAGGTTTATTGTTCACCTGGAAATGAGAAAGCTCCTCTTGAGCCTTTGCTATCACGGGTGGAGAAGGTTCTGTGCCTAAATTAATCCTCTCTTATAAACATGCTTCCAGAGTTTATGCAACAGGAATTAGATGAGTTCCAGGGAAGCCCTGACAGGAGGAGAGCTCTCCAAGCAGGCTGTGCCATGGAGGCAAGCCAGGGATATACTGTGGAATACAGATGGAAGGAGGATTGCTTCCCCTGAGCTTAAGCAGTGGGGTAGAGGTGGGTCTTCTACATCTTTAGTTGACAGTCAATCTCTATTACTTCATGGGAAGGACAGAGCCCAGGCCCCCACAGGGGTGCCAGATTGACCATCCTCTTCCAAGGAAACCTATAGCTGCAACCAAAGTTTGGCAGACTTCAGACAAACTCCTCTTCTTCAAGAGAAGGTGCTCAGTTTAATGAACCTTCCTGAACAATACAGGCTGTGCTGGACTGTCCACCTGTCCTAGGCTGACCCTTGCTGGCTGCTTCAGTGCACTGGCTGATCTCGAGCTGGTTGCTGTAACAACTGGTCTCCAGGATTTATTTAAGGCGCATTGTGAAAGAGGTTTGGAAAACCATTTGCTTTCTCACAATGAGAAAGGGAGAGGACCCAGATTTCTGCAGTATATCAGGCAAACATCCTCCACACACGGCCAAGGAGAGGCCAGAATAGCTTTTGGTTTAGACCTGAAATTTGGTGTGAAATTCACCTTTTACTTGGCCCTTGTACCTGCAAGGTTTTGCTATTGGATTCCCAAGGCAGTACGAATAAGCTAATAGGTGAAGGATAGTTTTGGCTTATGATAAGGAGAAATTACTTGATTTTCAGTCCTGAAATTTCTGTTCACAGCCCACACAGAGTCCTGAGAAATCTGAAAAACAGCAGGCAGTCTGGAACTTTGCATTTCTGTAGAGAGGCACAGTGCCAAAAATCTTCTGTTTTGGGGGGGATAAGGAGGTTTGGCTGCTGTAAGCTGATGACAATGATAAATGGACTGGGAGTCCCACTTGGAAGAAACTATTACTGACAGGAGTCCAAATAAACAGAGGCAAAACCAGAGTGGCTGCATTGGGCTGTGGGTTAAGGTGGTTCTGAGACAATGTAGCAGGATCTGAAGCAAATGAGAAAGTGGCTGCAGTGCTGGTTGCAGAGAAAAAACTGACTGAGCTCAGTGTCCTGACACAGAGCTGTCTCAGTCAGCTCAAGAGGGCTTAGAAAAGGAAACCAAAGTACATCCTATTCTCAGTGCTTCTCCTTTTATGCTTTTCACTTTCTTTTTGTGTCTGGGCAGTACTACCTAGATCTGGAACATCTCCAAATGCTGCTCCTTCCATTCCCTGATAAAACCTCACAATCTTGTATACTTGGGCTGACAAATGCATAAGGACAGTAATCAACCCGAGACACATTCAGCAAGAAATCTTTTGCTATTAGAGAATTACACAGGATTAGACAGCTGGTACTCTTCTCTTCTTTGCAATCCAAACCTTAGCTCTAAGCTACAGAGTCTTTGAACTGGCTGCTGTGCCAGATTTTGCACTGATTTTTGTGGCGGTGCCCTGAGGCCGCACAAGCACAGCACGTTCTCACCATGACAGCTGCAGTTGGGCAATCTGCAATGCTTTGCTTTTATATTACAGCAAAGCACAAAGTTTGAAGTGCCTAAGGATTAATCAGTCACCAAGTGACAGCCAGCTGTTTACCCCCAAACCGCTTTATGTAATGATCATTTCTCTGTAGTGCTGACAGGCCCCAATAAACAACTGGGACCTCAATGTACTCAGTCTTGTAGAGAAGCAGCACAAAAGGGAACATTTTGGAAAAGCTTGCAACTATTGAGACAAAGATAAAAATAAAATCGATTAAACAGGTGGCAATGTGGAAATCAGAGATCACACTGGCCCCGTGGCAAGATTTCATCATATCTCCAGCCCAAACAGTGGCAGGTTCTTTCAAAGCAGCATGGGAAAGCTGCAGGGTGGATTTTGAGAGGGAAGTTTGTTTTGTACTCGTCTGTGCTCTGTTTTCAGGCTCAACAGGCAGGTAGAATATGTGTGATTTAAAGTATGACAAACTTTAGATCAGTATTGTAAATCCCCAGAGTAAAATTGGGAGGGGAGGTTGGGCGGTGAGCTCTTCCCAGTTTTCCTGCCTGCACTGAGTAGTCCAGTAGCCCTGTGCTTGTACATCAAGCCTTATTGGTGTCAGGGAAAAAGTGTTTTTTTCCAGCAGGCAGTTTGGTTCTATGAATCAGTGCATGGATCTCTTGCTAGGGAAGATAATTCCCCTTTGCTCTTGTCATTTGTCTGTGCAGGGGTCCTGGCAAAGACCTGGGCAGGCATTCACTGTTGAGGGGTAGATAGGGAAGCCTTTACCTGCTAACCCTCTATGCATTGCAGCCTTGCCTTGGCAAGGTGTTCATAAACACTTCAGCATGTTGGGATGGCAAATCCCACGGGGGCTTTTAATAACAAATTCTGTATTTCAAATCCGAGGCGATGTGCAAACACACATGAAGTTCCATGCTGCAGCTGTCATTGGGGTGCCACATCCCATCCATTAGGGGCCTCTTTAGTCTGGGAGGAACCGTATGCCCTCTCTGAGGGGAAAATGTGGGCTAATGGTGGCCATGTGCCCTCCCTGAGGAGAAGATGCTGGCTGGGGGGCCATGTGTCTTTCCTCAGAGAAGTTGTGGGTTCTGGGCAGCCGTGTGCCCTCCATGAGGGGAAAGTGCAGGCTGAGGATGCTCGTGGTGTCCCTGAGGGGGACATGCAGGCTGGGGGCCCTGTGCCCTTCCCAGGCCATGGGCGGCCATACCCTCCCTGCAGTAGGAAGGAGCAGGCAATGGATGGTCGTGTGCCCTCCCTGCAGGAGAAAGTAGCAGGCTATGGGTGGCCATGTGCCCTCCCTGAGGGAAAAGCAAGAGCTATGAGAGGCTCTGCTCTCCCTGAGGGGCAGGAGCAGCTAGAGTGGTTGTCTCCTCCATGAGGCGAACGAGGGGGTCAAACGATGGCGTGGAGAGTGCCGCTCCACCCTGAGGAGTGCCCTCCCTCAAGGAAGGCGGAGGCTGTGTGTAGCCGTACCCTTCACGAAGCAAAACGCAGGCTGAGGGTAGCGATGTGCCCTCCCTGAGGGCAAAGCGTGGGTCAGGGCTGGGTGTGCTCTTCCCGAGGGAAGGAGCAGGCTGAGGCGGCCGTGTGCTCTCCCCGGGGAGCGGGCACGGGCTGCGGGGGCTCATGGCGTCCCTGAAGGGAAAACACGGACTACGGATGTCTACGTGCCCCCCCTGAGAGAAGCTTGTGGGCTAAGGATGCTCATGCCCTCCCTGAGGGATAAGAGCGGGATATGGGTGGCCAGTGCCTTCCTTGAGGAAAAAGTGAAGGGTTAAAGGTGTCCGTGCGCCCTCGCTGAGAGGAACGTGCGGGCTGCGGGTGCTCCGGCGCTCTCTCTGAGGGCAAAGCGCGGGCTAATGGTGTCCGTGTCGCTGTCCCTGTGGGACCGGGACCCTGCCCGGCCGTGCCGCGGCGCGCAGGCGCACCCTCGTCCCCATTTTCCCTTCCGGGACACGGGGACGTTTCCTGTTGCTGTGGCGGCGGCTCCCGGGACCGAGAGGGAACCGGCGGCTCCCCGGGGAGTCCGGTAAGAGACCGGGCTGTCAGAGCTCCCGCCGGCCCCTGGCTCCGCTCCCCCCGGCCTTAGCGAGCCCCCGAGCACTGGCATCCCTTCCCTGGGGCCGCGGCGCGGAGACCGCCCGGCCCCGGTCCCTGTGCGGGCAGCGGGGGCTCAGAGGGCTCCAAGGGGCTCCAAGGGGCTCCAAGGGGCAGAGGGTTGATGTTGGCTTTGCCCCAATCCCGCAGGTATACAGCCGTCCCGCCATTTGCAGCTCAGGGCTTCAGCTGCGGGACGGGACGCAGGTTGAAAGATGCAGTGTTTACAATAGAAAGCTATTTCAGGGGCTGCGGAAGGGCTGATAAATGTCGCTGTGTGCGGTAGGGAGGCGAGCGGCTGAAACCTGTGTGAGACCAGCTCTTTATGCCGCAGCTTGGGTCTGAGCATCCTTGTGATCATTAAATCCCGCACCTCGTCCTCTCGCTTATTGTACGCATTCTGTGTACTGGTGCTGCAGCAGAGAGAAAAGTGTGGGATGTGCGTGAAGAAACCTTAAACGCGTTAGGGAAAAAGTGGTGATAAGTTCCGTTTGTCCACAATTGCGGAGAGTGACCCATTTTAAATGTTCCACGGCTCTGGCTCCTTCGGGAGAGGAGCGGGAGATGGTATCAGCTTAGCTTGTGTGTGCTGAAAGGAGACGCCAGCAGGAGCTAGGAGTGGTGATGGATTTTGGAGGAGGAGCAGGGAAACAGGCAGTGATTCGAACAAACACCTTCCTGAATGTTTCTGGTACTGTATTTGGTTTTGCTGCTCTAATAAATAAGCATAATTTCTGAATATTATTTGAAGATTTGGTGTGTCATCAAGAGTAAAAAGGGCTGCTTCTTAGTTCCTTTTCACACTCCTCTCTTAAGAGAGTTTTATGGGAGGCTTTTTTATTTGGCCCTTTTTGTTTAAATTTATAGAAGTAATAATTTCTCTTTGGCATGATAAAATAAAAGAAACCTGTGAAACATGGCTCTCAAACAGGAGCCATCAGACATTGTATGTTGTAGTTCCACCTACTGTTTACCTATGAAATATTTTAAATACCTTTTATGATTGTCATAGTTGCTGCTTCAGTTCTGTATCGTAGACTGGGGGAAGGGTTAGTGTGAGAGATTTGGGACTCCTCTATTTCTTTTAGGACAACATGCAGATTTTACTTGGCATTGTTGAAAAACCAGAACTATCAGTTGTTTGTGTGTTTTTGTGCCTAAAGAAAGCCCCGTGGCTGCCAGAATTTGCACTACTGAGAATCACACAACCTTTCTGTGTGCTTCATCCAACTGATATTTTGACAATAAAACCAGATACAGTGAGCAAGTAATTATAGGTTGTTTTGGAGACAAAGAGGAATGCTCTAAGAGGGAGACTGAAACTTGATAATTTAGTGCTGTTGCTCTCTGGCATGGACTGTCTCTATTTCAGAATGTGAAGTATCTCATCTCCCTGCACCCTTCCAGTTTTTGGTTTCTGCCTCTGCGTAATTAGACAAGTGAGAAAACAAGTAAACACCGACTACTGGAGCCACTAGGACAAAGTTAAATCTGCTCTGAGTTCCTCAAGATACCTGACCTGAATTTACCCAATACAGAAGCTTCCTTGTGTTCCACTGAAACTCCTCCTCTTTCCTGAGAAGTTTTATCACAGTCACTCTGCTTTTTCTGGAAAGCTGTGGTGGTTTGAAATGTTTCTTGGCCGTTGTTTTGTGCATCTCTGTGTATAAATGCAGGGTTTATGTTCAGTGTTAATTGTTCATATGATATGAACTCTCATGAGGGTTGTTTCCTTTGTCACTTCAAGTGGGAGGAGTTCCCTGTGTGCTGTAAGGGTGAGGAAGGAGGGAAGATATTCTCTTTGATTCCCCAAAGCATTGGACAGTTGAAAACAGGAAAAAAAAATATTAAAATGACTAATTTCACAAGGAAGCTATTTCGTCTTTGGCTCTCTTCAGCTGGTTGGATTTCATAGGTGGTGAATATATCCTTTAGCTCCTTGTATGATTAGAACCACTGTTGAAATTTGTTGCTGTTTGAATTTAGCTGCTTTAAAGTGGTTTTTTAAATCTGTCATTTAAAAATTAAACAAAAAATATCTTTGAGATAAAGGAAGTAAGTAGTTGAATTTTAGATTAATCACAGCATTTTTGTCTGTGAGTTGTTGTTTGCAAATGGCCTTTTAAGAGTTATTTTATTTGCAGTACCGTTTCAGACCAAAGGTCAGGGTCATAGTGCTCATAATGTCTGGTGAGTCATAGATTTGTCCTGGAATCCAATTCTGGAAGACATTTATAGGACATTGGCAGTGTCTGATCCCCTGGAAGGTATTCCAGCTGGGGGAAAAAAATGTCTTTGCCCGTCCCTTTCCAGCCAGGTTTGTTGCCCTCTCATACTGTGATCAGGGTGATGCTTTTGAGTGTTGTAATGTGCTGTCCAATAAAATGCTGCTAGGTTGTAAATTACTTTCTGTGAGCCATTGGGAAAACAATTCATTAATATAATTAATTATAATCCCAGATAGTAAATTCATTACCCTCAGTCATGAACAGAATCTTTTCTGATGTTTATGAGCCTTTTAGTCTTAAATATTTCTTTGCTGGTTGAGGTCCTTGCTTTAGTCACTCATTAGGTCATCTTTGGCACAGGCCCCTGCAAAATGCTTCAAGTGAGTGACAGTCCCTGTAGTAAGCAGATCTGGGATAATGTGATGCTCCCAAAATTCTCTGCCTTAATTCCAAACTTGTTGATTAAAGCCCAGGAACAACCATGGTGGATTTGCTCAGTTTCGACGCTGTGTGGTTCAGTTGCTCTGGTACCCTCAGCTGTAGTAGTGGTGTTCTTGTCCCCATCTAGCTAAGGTGACCCAAACCCTTGGACCTTCTCAGTGTGTTGGCACTTTGGTGTTGTCGGCCTCGCCAGAGCTGCAGCCCTTCTGCATAGTCTCTATCAAGATGAAATCCTTTGGAGGGTCTGTTTTTCCCTGCCAAATTAATCTTCTCGCTGTTCAGTGAGTGATTGTAGGAGGAGAAGACAAGGAAGAGCCTGGCTGCAGTCTTCTGAGTTTTTATCTCTGCCTTTCTCAGGAAATATCTTCTGTGCCTCTCCAGTTTGAGAGGAGCTTGCTGACATAACTGTCCTTTTTTCTTCTTTTTGTTTTTGGACCTCCCCAAATTCTTGAACTGAATTAGACCAAATGTTACTGATGATAAATGCAAAAATATTTTTTGTCAGTTTGAGTTTAGTGATGCTGCTTTACTCTGGATGACTGGAAAAGATAGAAATCTGGTATTTCTCTACACCTGTAAACAACCCTTCATGTATATCTCTGCTTTTAAACATCAACCTCCATGTGTACAGGTTCCTGTCCCTTTGCTGTTCCCTGTCCCTCATGTCCCTCATTCTTCTCTTTTTTCAGGTGTTTTTTCACCCCTGCAGTTCTCTGACACCGTTTTCAGAGAGACTTAATAAGAATGCAGAGTAATAAGAATAAATGCAGAAATCTTACATGCATAAGAAGGAAACCACAGTCACTAATATTCAGAAGCACCTTCTCATCCTGAATTAGAGTGGCCTTCCTTCAGCACTGCAGAAGTGCTGAATAGAGGAAGCTGGAGCATGTTTTATAAAATGAAGTATGCTTATAAAACAGTCTTCTGGCAGGTTTTAGATTTCTCTTATGTGGGCAGAAATAATGCCACTTTGAAATCATTAAGTAAATGCATTTCAAATAGTCTCACAGAGAATCAGGTCCTTGGATTAAGCTGCAGTTTCCTGCAGCTTTTCTGTAGCATTTTCCTGTTTTCTAGTATGTTCTCCACTGTTGTGTAAAGAACCTTTCAGCAGCGGAGGGAAGTCATACACAGCACTATTAGATATGTCAGCTGATTAAGTGAAAAATGCCTACTGAGAGTGCCACAAGCTGTTATCTTTAACAGAGCAAGGGCATGATTTTAAAATTGAAATACATTTTTAAGTGAGATCCCTTTTACTGTTACCTTAACGAGGAACCCAAGCTTTTCAAGTGGAATTGGTCCTACTAATCATTGTTAGGAAAATAATTACTGAATGCAGTCACTGAAAATGGGTGTCAGGAAATATGAATATCTAGTTGAAAGTTGATGTTTCTAGATCACTATATTACAGATTTTAGACGAGTTATGTGGATTTCAGGACTGTGGGGGGAAGGCAGTGGCTGTAGGAACATTAGGGCTGCCTGTTCTGCCCTGAAGGGAACCCATCTGTGAGCAGGACTTGAAGCCAACCCAGCCTGACGTCATGGAGAATTTTCTCTATTTCCTTTTGTGCGGTGATTTTTGTCCTACAGTTTGTTTCTTTGTCTCTGGAGAAAAGGGATTTCCATTGTCAACTCCTTGTTTGTTGTTGAGGCATGTCTTTTAACAAGCTCTTGGTTCCCTCGTGGTAGGTGGAGGCCTTATCATTGCTGAAATAATGAATGTATTTGTTATTCTCTACACAGTTTTAATAAGTTATAATTTTGATACATTTTTCTCATGCATTTGCAGAGGCAAATACATTTGAAATTAGATGTGGTGTCTTTTGGTTTGTGGCGTGGGGTGTGGTAGTGATAGGAATATCCCAAATAAGAGAAGTCGTGGGAGGTGATAGATTTTGTGGAGGTTTTTTTTTTTGTGTGTGTGTGGCAGGCACTTGGGAGCAGAACTCTGCACTTCTTTTCCCACACTTGGGGAAGTTGTATAACATGTGATCATCTTGCAGGTCTGTGCACTCAGTCTTTCAGTCTTGTTTTTATATCTTTATTAATTTATTTGTGTTTAAAGCCAAGTAAGTATTTTGGTCCTGTTCTCTGGCTTTTGCTGAAATTATGGAAAACATAAGTGAGCATCTCTCTAGGTTAGCCAGGAGCCTTAAAGCAGATCCCCAGTCCTGTCGCCAGGCGGGGGTGGTTCTGAAGAAATCTTAAATAGTTTTTCCTCTGTGCTTTAAACATAAACTGGCTTTTCTCTAGCAGACATGGTGTTCATCTTTCCAGTTTTGTTCTATTTCTCTTTTAACAGGCATGTCTGGCAAAAGGCAAATCCTGGTGTCCTTTACCGAGTTGTTGGTGCCCTGCTTTCCTTTTGATGAAGGATTTTGTTTTATAGATGGGCAGAAAGGCTGCAGAAAATATTTGGCACTATCAGTTCCCCTCCTGTTTTCTCAATAAGTGGTTATCGGGAGGAAAAAGAGACTGGATTTTATTATACTATTAATAGTTTTATGGCTTTTGGGTGAAAGGGCTGCTTTGGTTCCTGTATCTGGGAACAAATCCTTTGTGCAGCTGGAAGGGTGGTAATGCTGTGGTGCTGGTAATGCTCTGATGATTCTGGAGAGTGTTTTGATCTTTAATTTACTGTAGTTACTGCAGCTCCCAGCAACAGTCTGTGCAGAAAGGCAGCTATTCCTGTGGAGCCAAAGAATTGCTGCCCCCTTGATTGGTATCAGTTTTGCATGGAGAGACGTGGAAATGGCCTTGGCAAAGATGAGGAAAGCTGTGCTCCACTGGGTGGAGGTTGAGCAGAAAACTGCTCGTGCATTCCAGAGTGGCTCTTGGTTCTTGCATGTGTGAATTGCACTCAGTGCTGCAGTCTTACTGAAAGAACTCGAGGGTTTGGTGTAAAATCAAACACAACAAGGATGATTGCCACAGCACCTGAGCTTCCTCTGCACTTAAGGTCCTTTGTGTGCCGTTTTTCCTTTCCCTAGACAGAAAAGAATAATTTAGACTTTTTTTTGTATGTGTGCATTTCAGATTGTGCAGTGAATGTCCACAAGAACTGCAGGAGTTTGCTGACTGAATGCAGCAGTATCAGACCCAAGGTGGGCTTTACCATTTGTTCTTTTATAATAACAAGGCTTGACATAATAAGTTTAATGTATGCGAGTGGTTTAATTTACATCGGTACAGAATCTTGCCCTACATCTTTGAGGCATCAAGTAGTTATTAACTTGTTATTATAGTAATTAATGATAATGTGTGGAGGGAAAATAAAGTGAAACATTTTATTGCTATACTGTGAATTACTTAGCTTTTGTCCCAGAACTGTGACTAACCCCAAGAGTGCTCAAACTTATCACTTTTTTGGGGAATATAGTTTAATTATATGGTACCTTAGAATGTTTTGCCATCTCAAAGCTGATGGAAGAGCATGAGGGATGGAGGGGAATTTGGTCATAACAGTTGCATATTATTTCTAAGCTGGAAAATGCAGAATAAGAGATTTTATTTGGGAACTTGATGAACTTGGTCTTGCAATACTGTTTATTTTTTATCCCTGTCACTGTGGTGCCTGTGACTGCATGTAAGGTCTCAGGTTGATTCACACAGATGTCTATCTGTTGGGTTTTTTTGTTCTGGTATTGGTTTTGAAAATCATTTCCTCCCCCTTATAACTAATAATACTTGAGGGAGTTTTAGTTTGTTTTAACCTGCAAGTGCTGATGAGTTCAGAGACTGATAGTAGATTAGGGAGTACTGTGAGGGGGAAAAGAGAGAGCAGAACAGCTCAGACCTGAGCAATTAGAGGTTAGAGGAAGTGTGTTCAGCCATTGGTGATATAGAATGTAACTCTTCTGAGGGCAGAAATGTTCTTGTGGGGGTTTTGATATATAATTCTGAACATCTCAGGGCATTGTGAATTTTCCTTTCAAACTGAAGAATTGACTTGCTCTGGTGCTTTCATTTCTGCTCTTCACCACCACCCAAAACCTCATGGTTGAATCAACCCTGACAAACCACTCCTGAAGAGAGCAGGGAGGGAATGGTGGCACAAAATGGGGTGAAGAATTCAGTCAGGAATGGGAACCCCAAAGGGAAGCTGCCCAAAAGCCATTTGTTATAGCCTGTATTATTTATTAATTTCTTTGCATCTTTGATAACTTGTATCTCAATAGTTTTTAATATCCTAGTGTTGTATGAAGGATGAAGTTTAGCAAGGATTACCAAAGATGCAATTTGAAATGGACATTCTGAATTTTGGTTGAAAGTGGCTGGATTAGTTTAGTCAGTATTGCTAGGAACTAAACAACAGCAAAGTGAAGACTGTCAATATGAAGGAGTTGCTTTTGTTTCATAAATTAATTATCATAGTTTTAATTCAGCTGTAGTTTCAGTTTTGGTTCTATTTCAGCCTGATTTATACTTTGTGGAATTTAATACAAAGTCTTAATGTCTATATGTCATTTGTCTGGCACATGAAAAAATCAAACCTGTTATTGTGTTAAATCTTTTATATTCTCAGTGAACATCTTCACTTACAGTTAATACTATAGGATAGGAAAAATCTGATTTATTTTGGACTGAAAGTTTGGTCTGGATGTGTAAGAATATTGTATTTTTTCCTATAGCAGAAAGATTTGCAGCACAGACCTTCTGGATCTCCACAAAGTTCGCCCCAGTGCATTTCCCCAGGTTTGTACTAAAGAATGATTTCTGTGCTCAAGGCTTATCTGTTCGATTGCATTTTTTTTCTTTAATATGTTTTAAAGGCTATACATGGTGTGTTATTGAAGTATAGAGAAGGTCTCTTTTAATAAGATGGTTTCATTTTTTTTTCTATTGGGAATGGCTTAGAGGCTCCTAGCAATCTCCTGTGTGTTTTTATCTTTTTATCTTTTTATTTTTCTTTATACCTTCTTGCTGTGTAACCTCAAAATATCATGGTGAAAAGGGATCAATAAGCTCGTTTTTCATTGATTGTCTATTCTCTGGCCTCTGAAAAGACTAGAACTGTGAACTTTGTTTTACATCAGATTTTCATAATTGTCTATTTAAAACTTGCCTGCAGCTAGTGGTTGCTAGAAATCTCTAAGACAAGCTAGCACTAATGGTCTGAACATAAATCTTGGTTGAAACAAAGTGAGGAAAAAGGATCTGGGAGGAAAAAAGAACAAGAAGAAAGAACATCTGTAGTGCAGCACAGGCTTTGAAATATCTTTTTGCTCCTGGAAAAGACCATCCCAGTCATGGGTGTATTAAGTGGCATTTTAATTTTACAAGATGTTACAAGGTCTGCATTAACAGAACAGGTGAGTGTCAAACACAGCTGACTTGGATGTCTGAGCATCACTTTGGGTGTTTCAGGTGTTTTCAGGTACCATTTGCATTGCAAGGTGTCCTCTTCATGAAATGATTCTTCCCAAGAGGCAGCACAGGGGATAATTGTTATACGGAGATAAGTGGCTGTTTGCATTACCCAGAATGGGTCTGTGCATTTAGGAGAAAGTGCAGAGACTAAAATAGGAAGCAAGGGCTAATGAAAATAGGAGAAGTTGTCTGTAGGGCTGGTCTGTGTGAGGGGAGCAGCGATCGATGTGGGGCACAGCAGTGTGCAGACAGTGCTAATTGAACTCAGAAAATGGCTTGTGGGCCGTGCAGACTCTGCTAGGCAGTCAGTACTCATTTTCCTTAGTCAAAAGCAGAAGCTGGAAATTAAAGGAACAGCTAATAGCCTGGACATTGTATGTTGTTAGCCACAGCATAACCCTGCAGACTGCAGTGCCTGGCAAAAAACTCCAAAGATACTGTCTCAATATAAAAAAAAAATTAATTTTAAGAGAGGTATAAACTGTGTTATGTGTCCCTATCCCTCTCCCCTTGTTTTGCCTGTGGAGATTTTTAAGTCTTGTGTAACTGAACTTTGTTCCTGGCTTGTGGAGCACAGAAAGAGAACTTGATGGCAAATAATTTCAGTACTTCCCCAAATGGAAACACTGGGACATTGGTTATTAAGCCTTTGTTTAAGAAATCTGACTGGGCAAATCTTTCAGATATTTAATTTGTCTCCTTTTGGGGCTTGGAGTGGGTGGAAGGGACTCAGTTTACCCAGTTTGTTGTAGACTGACAGTGTACTGTGTGTGTAGCCAGGAGGTTTCTAACCCAAACAGGTTTTGGGAGAGGTATTTCCAGCAGGAAAAGATATGGTGATATAATTTCTATTAAATGTCATTGATGACACCTCCCTTGTGGCCCCAAAACAATTCTTCTGTCAATGAAGATGAAATGAGAGACAAGCATGTATAGAGCATGGGATATGAAAAAATGTGGAAAAACCTGTTTCATGACAAGAGCCACAAATACCTTGATTTAACTGTGCTTCATTGAGCAAGGCAGAAGTGGGAGAGAGAATTATTAGTGAAGGTACACTGAGGAGGGTGGGCTGAAAAAGGGGAACTTTTAGGGCTGGGTGGACACCAATGTTTTTACTAGAAAAGTGATGGATAAGCCTTATTTGGGAACTGACGGCCCCTTTGAATTGCTAAAGCAGCAGCCCCCGGTCCTGGAGCAGCCCTCTGGACATGGGACTGGGAGAGGAGCTGGGTCTGTCCCTGCAGTGACAGAGCCTGGGGTTCAGGGATCCCTGACATCCCACTCCCATGTCCTTAAAAGCTCTTTGAAAAAGGGCAGCTACAAACCTTGTCAGAGATCAATTCTAAAGATTGTCTGGCTGAGTTTTCATCTTTGACTTCCCTAAAGTTCCTTTTTTAAAAGGATGTATTTTGTCTCCCGTTCCTTATCATTTATTACAGACATTAGTACTAAATAATTGTATCCATTTTTTATAAGTCTATTACAGGCTTCCATGTATTGTGTAATAGTGATTAAAGTTTCAAATATCTTTCCAGTTCACAGTCTGTCTAGATTTAAAAAGCATTAAAAAGCTGCAGTATTAAAATTAAATTTAGCTCTGGTATCTATTATGTGCAGTGTGTGTGCATGCAGATATAAATCACTGTGGGCAATAAGCATCGCAAAGAACTTGTGGGGTTTTTTTCTGTGATCTCTGATTTTTCTTGTTTGCCATGAAATGTTCTGTGCCCTTATACGGTGGGGTGTGAATAATTGTGTGTAGGTTCTGGTGTTTTACTAAAAGAGAAGATACTTTGCAATTTCCACACTAAATGGGCACAGTAGGGACCAATTTCCTGCACTTCAGACCTGCTGATTTAGCCAATACAGTAAGTTAAGTGGCAGCTTTACATTTCTAGAAGGATCACAGGTAGTATAAAAACAGAGCATCTCTGGGGCCACTTTACTGTGCCAGGTCTGAGGGCAGCCAGTGGTGAGCATGGGGAATACAAATTCAAAAAGCAGCGGCAGAAGCAATGCGATTCCAGCTCACCCCGAGCTGTCTTTTTGTGGTTCCTTTTCAAGAAAATGGAATGAGAATGTTTTTTTGGACAATGAGCTCCTCACATCCAAGATCCTGTCAGTTCTCCGGCCGCATTCCGAGCGAGGGCTGAGAGCAGGCGAGCTGCAGTGCACGCCTCATTTTCTGAGTACCAATTCCATTTTTGCCTCTTTAGCCACTTCTCTGAAGGAGCAGCCCCGAAGTCTTCTCCTGGGACCGGATGGCACCCCAGCACTGTCCCGGAACCTCGGGATGACTATCGCCCAAAGAGGACATTCCCAGCCTTCACTGAACACTGCTGGAGCTGTTAATAAATTTGGGTGAGTAAAATGCTTCTCTTCAAACCCACTGGCTTCAGCTGCCCCCCTCTCCCCTCCACAGTGTGCAAAATAAAATGAGAACTCACATCGTGTTTTCAAGCTCAAAAGTTTCACTGAGCTTTTAATTCTGAAAGTTTTTTCCCTGAACAATGCATTTTATTTTCCTTTTTTTTTTTTTCTGTCTTTAGTCCCTCTGTCCTGTGTCACAAAAGATACTGTATAAAATAGTGCAGTATTTGGGTGTTTCTGTCTAGATTATGGTTTACATGGACGTATTTGTCTTGAGAACGGCTGTGAAATTCAGTGATCTTGTCTAGGTTGGGCTGGTGCTGGCTGGTGTAGGAGGCAGCAGTGTTTTAAATTGCTGAATGCCTTCATTAAAATAGTAGGCAAACTCAAGGCTATCTGCTGTTTTAAGTAGCTATTTACTTTTGATTTGCCCCAGTTATGCTCCCTTCCCAGTGAAAGTGCCCTTTGTACTCTGAACTGGCTGTGGCTTGTCACCTGGTGATGTCCTTGTAAACTGTCATACCAGAAGTTACAAGCTTTGCTCATGCTGCTCTAATTAAACTGCAGTATTTCAGCGTTGGAGTTGCTAAATTGATCTAACTGTTTAAAGAGCACAGTGATATTTATTTATTGTAAGATAATTGCACTATAGTTTAGGAAAGATGTTTGTTAAAGAAGTTGGATTTTTTTTTTTATTTTAATTGTTCTGGTCTAATTTCTTTGGCCATTTAGGCTAATTTCAGGAGACATGGATGAAGGGGATTCAGGCTTTATAAAATTTAAGCAGACTTCAGATGACGTTGTCTCGCTTGCACCTTCAACAGCAGACTCCATTTTTCTGGAAGGTATGGAATTTCTGTGCTTTTCAGGATTGTAATACAACTTCTCCCACGGGTTTGAAAGCAGCATCAAGGTGGTTTTGCTTTTGTTGTTGTCACTGATGGTAAAGAGGGATATGGTGAGAAGCAATTTTAGTAATTAAAATTGAATGTGCTTTTGGTCTAGATGCATATTCTGTGTCCCTCCGGAGTGAAATAGAAACAGATGCTCATGAGTTTGAGGCAGAGTCTTGGAGTGTTGCAGTGGAACAGCCTTATGCAAAAAGGCAAAGGAAAGACATTATAAAAAGGCAAGATGTCATTTATGGTAAGAGCACTTGTTATTCTTAAAACTTCTTCTATTTCATAGTGCCACTGTTGTGAAACAAAGCAGAAATGGTTTTTGTTGGTTCCCATTTTGACTTGTGCTTGAAAGCTAAAACTGAATGAAGGTTTTTGAGTCTGTTACCTGCATTAATGTGTGTAATTCCTTGTGTGAATGCCTTTAAGCATCCTGTGGGTTTCAGTAGGGCTCTGTAAGTGGCAAAGCCCGGCTGTACAATGAGGGAACAGCTCAACTGCCACTGGGAGATGTCCTTAAATAAGTAGGGTCAGTTGCTGCTGGTTTGGGATATTAGCAAGGCAAATTTAAGAGCTTCACATGAGTGATGCAAAGACTGTAGTGAAGGGGATGATCGTGGCTTTCAGAGCCTGGTCTTATGTCTCAGTGCTCACTGCACAGCACATAAATGACTTGTGATTTTATTTCTGTGCTTCCCCTTGCCCAGAACTAATGCAGACTGAAATGCACCACGTTAGGACACTGAAAATAATGCTGAAGGTATACTCCAAAGCCATGAGAGAGGAGCTGCAGTTCTCAAATGCAGTCATCAACAAGCTCTTTCCCTGTGTGGATGAGCTGCTGGAGATGCACGGGCAATTCCTGCTCCAGCTGAAGGAGAGACGAAAAGAATCCTTGGAAGAAGGCAGTGACCGAAATTATATAATCCAGAACATTGGAGACCTCTTGGTAAAACAGGTGTGAATTAAATCCTACCAATGATGTTGACACTATAAAGCTTTTTAAAAGCTACCTGTGAGGGTAAAGTTGTGTGATGCAAAGATTAATTTCATCCTGGGTTTATGGTTCTGTTCCCAGTTAATATGGGAGCATGACTCCCAGGAATATACCTAGTCACAAATAACATGAAATGGTCATTAAATGTTCTTTGGGCATGCACATATACATGCTGTGGGATATGTGACTTGTTTGGTTCTATTTTTTATCTGTTCCAAGAGTAAAATAACATATTCTTGGTGTCCATTCCAAACTTGGCTCTCCTTCACATAAAACCAAACTTCTTTGTTCTGATCTTTTAAAAATATAGTCAAGATTCTTTGAGCTCATGGCAGCTTTAGCACCATGCTGGCATGGAGTGGATGCAACAATTTCGATCATATATCATTACCATATTTTCTTTTTCCTTCAACTTTTACAGTTCACAGACTTTTTAAGTGAAGAGGTCCAGAAATCCTTTTAAAAAAATTTCATAATTACAACCATCATATAATATTTGGTTATCTTGTGGTATTCCAAGCCCTCACATGTCACACTGCATAAATCTCATTTCTGGTACAGAAGAAATTGAAATACAGGAAAAATGTCTCAGAAACCATGTTAAACCTGGGGCTTATAGTGTAGGTAGGTTTACTCTGAATGATTCATGTTTTTCATTCTTCTATTTCCAATTAGTTTTCAGGTGAAAATGGGGAGAGAATGAAAGAAAAATATGGTGTGTTCTGTTGTGGACACAATGAAGCTGTTAGCCATTACAAAGACCTGCTCCAAAGCAATAAGAAGTTTCAAAACTTAATAAAGGTAAACAGTAACCAGAAATCTCCCATTCTGACTATGTAAAATATACTTCACTGCTTTGGGCTTTATTTTATACTTGAAGATCTCTCAAATGTGAATGAGCAGGGTCAGAGGCATATTCTCATTATTTGGGTTATGAGCTTCTTGTATTTTGGATCTTTTGAGCTATTTGGAGACAAAAACCACAATTAGTAAGTGTTACATTTGAGGCAGGCTCTTGAGAGCATCTAGGACTGGGGAATAAAGTATTTGTTCTATTCAGGGCTCTGTCCTGCTGTGTGGCCATCAGGGTAAATTGGTTTGTTAATAAATTAAATCAATGATAAATGCTGTTGATGAGCTGCTGTAGGAAAAGCAAGGACTCTTAGTCTGGTTTTGCTCACACCATCATCTTTCCAAACCCAGAGGATTGCCTTCAGGGTGGTTTGCTGCACGCTCTAACGTGCAGTTAATAGGAAAGGCTGAAGAGACACGGCCCAAGTGTAAGCTGTAACCTGAATCTCAGATGGCTTTGCAGAGGCCTAAATATTCTCATTTTCCAGTCACCAGTAAGTGATACTGTGTGAACTTTCCAGCATAGTCTGTACTTACAGCTCATCTTAGCCAGGTGCCTTGAAAATGAGAGCCCTTCACTTCCAAGGAACTAAATCAGTGACCAGAGTTTTAAAACATGTGGCTTCAGTCCTGGTAGAAAAAGATCTTGGTAGTGTTCTCCTGCTGTCAGGTGTGTGCTGTACCTGCAGTCAGATTAACTGGTGCTTTACAGTCCTTCCTTTCAAAACAGGAATGTGTTTCTGTAGGTCAGGCTATTGTGGAGCATGCAGTGGTAAAATAAACACAAAATTTCTTCATTATTGATCTAATTTGACTGATAGGTGGTTGGGTCAGGTTTTAAAACCACAGAACTTCTCTATGTATTTAAGGTCTGACCCTGTTACAAAGTTAGCAACAGGCAGTCAGTTCAGATTTGGAAGTTTCTTTGATGGACTTCACATTTAGTTAACAGTAGTTGGAAACAATACCTAAGATATTTTCCTGTGATAAAGGCAACTTTTGGAATGTTGTCAGGGGTTTTGGTTTAGTAGAAGAGTGCAGATAATTTCATGGTGCCGTGCCTAATGTGCAGAAGTGTTTTAGGGCAGAAAGCCTGTGAATGGAGAGGGAATTAGAAGAGCACCATACACAGGGGGTGTGACAAGTTTGTCTTGTTTTCTAGAAAATAGGGAACTGCTCCATCGTGAGGAGGCTGGGTGTTCAGGAGTGCATCCTCCTGGTCACCCAGCGCATCACCAAGTACCCAGTCCTGGTGGAACGGATCATTCAGAACACAGAAGGTGGGATGGTTCCTGGAAGCCTCACAGTTATCTGTTGGCCCTTTTTCTGCCATGTTGTGCATGTTCTTACCTCAGACAGGCTGTTTGTTACCTGCTTTCTCATTTCTGATCTGGCTGATGATGCCGGATCAGTCTCACCTCAGAGGGTCAAGAGAATCAGAGAATGGTTTGAGTTGGAAGGAACCTTAAATCTCATCTCATTCCACCCCCTGCCATGGGCAGGGACACCTTCCACTGTTCCAGGCTGCTCCAAGCCCTGTCCAGCCTGGCCTTGGACACTTCCAGGAGTCCAGGGGCAGCCCCAGCTGCTCTGGGCACCCTGTGCCAGGGCCTGCCCATCCTCAGAGTGGGGAATTTCTTCCCAATATCCCATCAAACCCTGCCCTTCTTCAGCTTAAAGCCATTCCCCCTTTTCCCAAGTCACTCAAGGCCCTCTCTCCATCTGTCCTGTAGGTTCCATTCAGTCCACACTTAGATCACTCTGAAATTTCTCTTCTCCAGAACAATCCCAATTCTCCCATCCTCTCCTCAGAGGAGAAGAGCAGCATTTAAAGTCTGCAACCACAAACCCATAGCAGTTAAACCTGTCAGTTCATTAGCTTTTCAGAGCTCTAATTAAATATTTTTATTAGGTTATTAGAGCTCTTAGAAAATATTGTTAGATGTCCAGTATGGAACCCTTATGCTAAAATATGTTTGGATGGCTCATGTCTTATATTCCAAAGTCGAAAATGTAGCTGACTGCTTCTCTTTTCCCTTAGCTGGAACTCGAGATTACGAAGAGCTGACCCAGGCCCTTGCTTTAATTAAGGACACCATTACCCATGTAGATGCCATGGTAAATGAGTGTGAGAAGGGGCAGCGACTCAAGGAGATCATGCACAAAATGGAGCTGAAATCATCTGGGAAATGCAAGAATGGGCTTTTGTTCCGGAAGGATGACATGGGCCAGAGGCGGCTCCTCCTGGATGGGATGCTGTACTGGAAAGCTGCATCAGGGAGGCTCAAAGGTACAGCACCAGCAAGGGCAAAAACACAACTGGGAAACAAGATTTATGTTGTTTGTTTTTTTTTTTTTAGTAACTGTTTATTACTGATCGATTTGGTATAAAATAAGATGACAATAACCTGCTTGTTTAATAGGATATTGGAGGAAATAGCACTTGTTCTATTCTTGGCTTGTCCAATAAGCATCTCTATAATGGTGCATGATAAGTTCCTTATGCTGTTTGCTTATTATCTGGCTGATCTGGTTCCCAATTCAAGGGGGAAGTCTTCAGATGGATGACAAAGCTTTGAGTCATCCTGACTTAGTCTCCTGTGGAAAGGCATTATCTTGTGCGAGCTCTGCTTCACACTTTGCAAAACCTGTGTCATGTCAGCCGCATGACACTTAATTCTGCATTTGCCAGAAAATCAAAGCAGTGGCCATCAGGGAATATTTGAGCAGCTTCATTGCTCAAGTGTTCAGGGAGAAGCTTCAGTGGCACAGAAAGTGCAGCCAGGAGTAGGTGGGACTCTGAATGGCTGCAGTTCCAGAAGAATCTGCTGTTGAGAGAGACATGTTCCCACTGGAGTGCTGGAGTCCATGTGTAGGATGTCTGTGTGGGTGTTCTCAAGCTTTAAATGAGCTCTGTTTAAATCAGCTGGTTCTGCATGGTGCAGCCTGGCTGGGGACAGCCCAAGTGGAAGGCAGTAATAGACCCAGTGGTGACATCCTATTCCCTTGCCTGCAGGAAATATAAGTTAAGTGATTTTTGAGTCTGGACTGGTCTTTCTGCTTTAAAATATGACTTTCCATCCTTTTTTTTTTTGTCTCTTACTGTAGATATTCTGGCAGTCCTGCTCACTGATGTACTGTTGCTCTTACAAGAAAAGGACCAAAAATACACATTTGCATCTGTGGTAGGTATTGTTCTCTTTATTTAATACATGCACTTAGAGGATTTATGAAAGTGACAATAAATACAGAAAAAACACAATTAGGGATGTTAGATACTTGTTATAGGAGGTCCAGAAAGAAAATTAAGTGAATAAGCCAGCCAAGTATTATGGAATCAATTTTTCTGAAGCACTTCTGGTACCTGTTGAATCCTTTACCCCCTCTCCCAGTGTAAACCAATATTTCCTTTCATTGGCCAGTTGTAGCTGCCACATCTCCTGTGTTTTTCACTGTTTCTCTTCTTGTGCTGTGACTTTCCCTTTCACTGAACTTTGTTAGGCTGAGATTTTGTACAAGTCATGGAGATGGCACATGCTAGAACTGTGCTTTGAAAAACACTTGCAAATAAGTCCTGCTTCTGTTTAGCGTGCAGGTAAAGAATCTGCCATCTCAGGGACATGGTAACTGTGGTTGTAGTGCCCTGAGATTTACTAGGGGCAGAGAACTTTCCTGAAATACATGGAATAAGCACTAAATGCAGGTGTTATTACTGCAGCACTCCAGAACATTCAGTGAATTCACTTGCTTTTCTAGGGCATTTCCACAGGTGTCCTCAGAGAAGTTAATTTGTACATTTTGTCCTGATCTAGTTCACTGATGGCTGTCATAGAACCTGTAACAGAGAAACTATTTTATATAATTGTTTTCTTGGATCTGCTTTTTTCAAGACATTAACATTAGAGCTGAATTCTAATGGCAAAAGCTATTTTGGTGTCCTCAGGGCTATGCAAACAACTGCTTTTCAAATTACCCTTCTCCTAATGCACAGAACAGGGTGCTGTGTGGTGGATTTTTTTCCCCTCTGGAAACGTGCTCTACACTTAGAGTCTGACCAATTTTTTTGTATCTTTGTATGTATACAGTTCATTTGAAATTTAATATCACTTCTCCATAAATAAATCAAGTGAGGGAGCAAATGGATCTGCTCAGTGATTCTGTTTTTCCAGTGACCTCTGTTCATGGCTGGAACTGCAGTACAGCTGCTCAGAGAAGATGGCAGAAGCTGGTGTTCCTGGTGTTTGCTTCACAGCTCAGTTCTCTGTTCATGGCTCTAGATTATTCTGTGAAGGTTCAGCAGTCACAAAAGCTGCTTTATCCTGGGAAGGAACTTTCTAGGCTTCCTATGTTGGAGCTGTGCTGTAGGAAGCCTTGACAGGTTTTTAGTAACGAATATCCCTCCTGTAAATGTGTTTTCACTGCAAAGGCTGACAGCTAATCCAGTTAATCCTCATTATACAATACACTATCTGTCACCTGGTGTCATTTTTATCAGGGCCTGGCACCCTCTAACACCTCTGGTTTATTTCTTTTGTAGCCAACTTAAAACCATTAACATTTCCTCTTGTTCTGTCTTTTCACTTCACAATGTGACATTAAGTTTTTTTGTTTTCTTTTTCAAATTTTTGGTTTGCCTCCTTTTGAGCAAAATTTTTTGAGCCTGGTCTTGATTTCTGGGGCTCAGTGGGAATCTTTAAATTGCCACAGGCTTTGATGTTCAGTCAGGTATCAAGACCTCTTGTTTTTGACAGGTACATTCTTCATTCTGTGTTTTCATTGATTGTAAAAAAAATGACAACATCAAAAGTGTCATGTGAAAAGATCAGAGTTATCTCATGATGTTACAGCTCCTGGTGGCTCTGGATAAATAGGAATAGGGGGCAGCTAGGAAACACAATTCCTAAAGGACACAGCTAATGTACTCCAATAAATGGTATTTTATTTTACAGGACTCTAAGCCACCAGTTATCTCTCTACAAAAATTGATTGTGAGAGAGGTAGCTAATGAGGAAAAGGCAATGTTCTTAATTAGCGCTTCCTTAAAAGGACCAGAAATGTATGAAATTCACACCAGCTCCAAAGAGGAGAGGAATTCCTGGATGGCACACATCCGCAGGGCTGTGGAGAGGTAAGGGAGGAGGGAAGGCAGGAGGGTGTGATTTCTTGTTTGTCTTCTCTTCACAGCACTCACAGGTGTAAATTTATCCTTAAAATCTGTTTGACTCTCCCTAAACTTTCTTTGTAAGTCTTCAGTGTGTAATTCTGTTTGTGTTCATTGGGAAGAAACCACTGATGAAATGAAAGCTGGTCAAAGACTTTATCCTGCTTTTATTTAAAAAAAAAAAAAAAAGGCTCACTGATGTCAAATGCAACAGGGCTTTGGAAAAGGAAGATTGACACCTAGGATAAACCACAACTGAGGCAAAAGCTTCAAGTTGAATCCTGAGATGGTTTTAAATTATCTCACATGCAAATCAAACATAAATCTGTCTTTCCCTTTGGACAGCTGTCCTGATGAGGAAGGAGGATCATTTAATGAACCTGAAGCAGAGAGGAGGCTGGCTGAAGCAAGAGCTGCAAAGTTAAAAGATTTTCAAGGTAATGACTTAGTTATATATTCCACAAGCTGCTTCTCAGCATTATTTGTGATTTATGGGTGTCTAATTCTTTATCAAGATATGATCAAGTTTCTCCTTCACAAGACTTTCAAGGTGGTGTCAGATTCTGTAGAAATAGTGGTTAAAGAAGTCTAATAAGCTTTGTCTGCTCCATAAGTTTTCTCCTTTACTGTTAATTATATCTCTGCATTTGATGCTCTGGCCATAAAATGAATGATAATCTCCCAAATTGAACACAGTTCTGTGACAGTGACAAGGAAGGCAGGACTGAATTTGTTTCTTCCTTCAGAGCGTTTGAACATGAAAGATGACCTGATTCTGCAAAGTCTCACTGAGAAGCAACAGATTTATCTGGAGATGTCTGAGGTGAATGGCTTTGAAGACCATTCCCAAGGATCTCGAGCCAGGCTGCTTCTTCGGGGGGATATCTCAGAGAATCTGCAAGGAGAGGCAATTCTGAAGTCTGCAGTGACTGAAGGTGAATGGAATGTGGGAATGTGTGAGCATTCACTCAGGTGCTGGGGTGGGGATAAGCACCCAGGATCTAAGTACAGGCCCTGAAAATCATCCTGTAATAACATAATGCTTTTATGTAACACGTTCAGACTTCCTCATTCTCAGAACCAATCTGCAAGAAAGGTCAAGTGCATTTCTGGGTTTAGGTAGGAGACCTGCACAGCTTGGGTTATTTTATTTTTAAGGATCAACCAGTGGAATTTTAGGATGAGTCTGTTCAGAAAGGGTAACAGAGTGCTCTAATAATACACAGTCCTGAAATGTAATATTACAGGAAGGTTATCTGTTAAAAACAGCCTGTCTAAAGATAGTATGTTTAGAAAGAAAATAAACCCAAACATAGTTTCTATTTAAAAAAAAAAAAAAAAGAAAAAGAAAAAACAAACACTCTGGGTTTGATGATCTTAACTTGCAGTTAAGGAAGAGCTCATCTTCATATGAAGAGCCTGTCATGCAGAGCTACTCACAAAGGAAAATTCTTCTGTACTGCAGGACATCTCAGACTGCCTGAACTTTTAGTGGACTTGATGGTTGAAATGTTTTTTTAGACTCATTAGCATCATAACTTGTATTGCTGCATAGACATGGCTGTTTACATGACATGTTCTTCTCTCCCCAGCTGAAAATCTTCAGGATTTTATCTTCACTCACTTTGGCAATGCATCCTGTCAGCCTGAGGATGGCTCAGGACTCCCCAGGAGAGCAGAGACCTTTGGAGGATATGACAGTAGTCCCTCAGTTTCAAGTAAAAGTAAGAAAGGGAACATTGCACATTTTTCTGATCTTTTTACTGTGGTTACTGTACAGAGCATATGAACAAGGAATTGTGCTCATGTAAGGAAGCTTCACCAGGCTCTAAAAAGGAAGATCAGAGCAAACCTCCACCCTGTTGGATCTTTTGCTCCTGATACCAACACTAGAGAGCAGAGTAGGGCTCTCAGTGTTATGCTGAGGACATTACTTTATAATGGCAATTATTTTATAAGGGCAATTCTTTATCATTACTTCAGTTCCACACAGAACTCTAATTTTGTTAAAAAAGAATACGCTTGACCTGAAAACCTAGAAAATTTGCATTCAGCTGTTTGCTTGCATTATGTCATGAACACTGTTTTCCACTTTGTATCTGCACAGTCACTAGAGGTTTGCTGAATCCTTAGATAATATGAATTGGCCTTTTGGCACAGATGATTTATCAGTTAATTAATAAAATAAGAGGAAAGACCAGATACTATTTATCTCCATTTTTGCTTCGTGCATTAATTGAAAAAGCAAATGTCCCTTATTGCATTGGTTGTTAATCTCCAGAACACTTCCTGGTGTCTCTGGAAGGCTCCACACATCTGTCATGTACTTTTTACAAGAGGGGGTCCATCTCCCCTTACCTCCTTCCACACTCAGAGGTGTTGCTGTGACTGTAGTATTCCTGCTGACCAGTATTCCGTGTCATGAGCTTGCAATTCTGGGAGCTGATTATTTTCATGCAGACGTTGTGGTTGCTTCACTTAAAATAGCATAATGTAATTTGAACTTACCCTCCCTGTTTATCTTATCCCAGTCTTCTCAAGTTTTTAAACTTTTTTCAGCAGTCCTATGTGTCGCTGTTGCCTGATCTTCCACTTGGGATCAGCATGGAGAAGCCATGCAGTTGCATTTTGGTTCAAAGTCACCATGTTTTCCTGCTTGCTCTGACACTTACTGAGTTATCCCAGGCCCTGTGCTGGTGTGAGCTCTTCATGCTCCTCTCCTCTTTCAGGTGGCAGGAAGAACAGTGGTGGTGACCAGAGGCAGTGGGACTGGAGAGGCCCTGCACTGAGTTCAGATGTGCAACTCCATGACCTCTCTTCTGATGCAGAAGAAGGATCTCAAACTGTATGTTGAGCTTATGAGGGATTTAAATGCTTTTCTTTGTTCCTCATCATGATAGCGGTGCAGGACAAATCTCACAAAGTTAAAAGTTCTCATACTGGCAGGGCTAGACTGGAACAGCTTTGTCTGTAAAATAACTTGAGTATTAAGGATGTTTTGTGGGGCAACTTAGTAGCTCAGCATTTGAGAGGCAAGGCAATTCAGTTTTCCATTTGCTCATTTGGTGCTGTACAATTAACATGGGCTTTAATCACTGCACTGCTATTTCAGCTTGGCTTACAAATTCAGTATTTTTGATGTATGTCCTTCAGTGCATGGGAGCAATCCCAGATTTTTTCTGGCAGCACTGCCAGTGCCCAACAAGTCTCCCTAGCAAATGTTGGTTTTGTCTCCCTTACAGAGTGATGGGACAAGGCTGGATGACAGCAGTGGTTTTCAGCCCACCATAGAGTCTCAGGTATGTTATTTCTGCTGTTAAGAAATCCAATGGCAAATAGCCATCGTATAATAATAGCATGTAAAATCCAGCCAAACCACCTGCAAAACTCAGTGTTTGTCATGTCTGTGGAACCCAGCACATTAACAGCTCACTGGCCAAACTTGCCTCTGAATCCCTGTGAGGTCTGTACCTGTGCAGTGATTCAGTGCTGGGGCACGGGAGGAAGTGATGGTTAAATAGTTCAGGTGAAGAGAAGATGATGACTTCTTGGTGGAATCCCAGGGAGATTTGCTGGGCACTGATTCACATCTGCATAAGAGTAATAAACTGAAATTCCTTGTGCCTGCATACTGGCTTTTGCTATGCTAGAGTACTCTTGTGGCCATGCTTCCATTGTGTGGGTTTTTGTACAGATACCATGGATTATTTTCACTGCTCAAAAATAAATTTAAAAAAAAGCCTAAAGCCTCAAAACAAAGCTCTGCTCAATTGCCTAATTTTTTTTCCTCCCCTTCAGCTTGTCCAAAGGATACAGACACTGTTACAGTTGCTCTTCAGTCTTCAGGTAAACCACTATTTATTATCCAAGAGTTCTGTTAGGCATCAAATGTAGTAAAATTTATGCAGGTGTGGAGGGGAGCTACCTTGAAAATATCCCCTGAAGCTGGAGTGAAGTGCAGAATTTAGACCTGAGACTCAAGGAAACTGCCTAGTATTTTGGAGGAAGTGTTAGAGCTGTTGTCTTAAGTAATTATTTCCTTTTTCCTGCTCACTTAATTGTTTTCCTGCTTTGAGCTCTGTCTGCTCTCAGTGCTCATTGTTCATACACATGTGTAGGAATTAGTTGTTTTTACTGTTACCTTGTAATCAGCAATACTTTGACTGTTTTGATTCAGGGTAACAATTCTAGGTGCAAGAAATGTCCAATTTGACACACATAAGCATAATTTCTTTGTTTGGCCATCTTCAATATCATGTCAGTCACCATGGTCTGTACAAGCTGGAATTAAGATATCCTCTGGAAGAAAGATTCTGTGACCTCAGCTGGTAGATGATGTTGTCTCCTGCTCAGCTGTGCATGTTTTTTGAACCTGGGTGCCTAATGGTGGGTTTTTATCCCCTGCAGGCTGTGATATCTCAGCAGGACAGCTACATCGAGGTGCAGCGAGCCACCATGGCAGACCGGGAGAAGCAATACCGGCTGCAGTCCACCCGAGGGAATCTGCTGCTGGAGCAGGAGAAGCAGCGCAACTTTGAAAAGCAGAGGGAAGAGCTGATGAACGTCCAGAAGCTCCAGAGCCAGCTGAAGCTGGAGCAGCAGCGCCTGGAGCGGGAGAGGAGCCGGCAGCAGAGGGAATTTGAAGTGACGGAAGCGCGGCTGCAGGAGCGCGCGGAGGAGATGCGGCAGCTGCGGGAGAGGCTGAGCCAGGACAGGGAAGAGCTGGAGAGGCAGAGGGAGGCCTATCAGCACGACCTGGAGAGGCTGCGGGAAGCCCAGAGAGCTGTAGAGAAGGAGAGGGAGCGCCTGGATCAGCTGAAGAAGCTGAAGAAGCAGAACACAGTGTCGGGCACCTTCTCCCCTGAAATGGGCCAGGTATGGGATTGGTTTTCTCACTTCTATTCCTAATAACCCGCTTGTTTCTGGGTGAAGGTTGCACTTGCTGCAGCACCAGCCTGGTTTTGCCTTTCACTGGGCTCCTCAAACAATCACCTCAAGTAGCTGGTGATGGCTACTCTCTGAAAGATCAGTTTTCCAGTTCACCCAGATGTCTGGCAATGAGAATATTTTTTAAAAAGATGGAGATGGAGAATAAGTTATGTTGAATTGTGGCTGACTGAGTAGTTTTCTAATTCAGGAGTTGTCCTATTGCAGGCAAGTGATTGCAGAAGCTGTGCTACATCAACAGCATTTTGTACAGTTGATTTCTAAAAACATTTCTTGTGTTATAAATTTGGACGTCTGATTAAATTGGTTCATTGCAACTTTCTGGAAGTCCTGCTTTCTCCCTGCTCTGTCATCTCCCCATGCAGTCTGCTCTTTCCTGGGTGCACTCTTAAGCAGTTTGGAGCTGCTGAGGTTCTTTTCAGTGTCCAAGGACTCTTGCTTTTCCTTCTGTTCCCCAGGAACCTTTAGGCTTTGTCCACCCTGTTCTGCTTTGCACTAGAAAGTGCTTGGTGGTCTCTCCTCCTTGTGCTGGGGAGGGTGAAAATCCCTGTTTGACTCAGAGTGCCTTTTTCCTCCTGCAGAGCCAGATGATCAGTCACTCCATCAGCTTCAACGGAGAAGGGGTGGAACCATCTGCAGCTGGCTCCAAATCCTCAGTGAGAGTGAGCTCTGTGGCCGGGCTGGAGTACCTGGAGCGGCCGGAGCTGGTCCGCAGGGACAGCACCACCCTGGAGAGCCGGCCCTCCCTGAAGAACGAAGTGCCAATACATCTCCTGAGTGCAACCAACCAGATCCAGAAACCAGCTGCAGTCCAGCAGCAGATCCCCACCAAGCTGGCCACCTTCACAAAAGGCAGCAAGGAGAAAGGTGGCAAGAACAAAGCATCTCATAGGACAGACAGTTCAGGTATGTGGGATTTCATTCTGATCTCCACCAGGATCACAGGGAGACAGAACCCTGTAGTTAAACCTCTGAATGAAACCTAGAAAATAATATGCTACAAGTTAATAGTGTGTTTGCTACAGTTAACATCTCTCAAACTCCTAAAATCCTGTTAGGAGTTCCATGTCTATAGTATTTAAATTGGAAATATAACCCAAAGGGATAATGTTGAAAATGGAGTTATGTATTCCAACACAACAGAATGGTGGTGAGAGATTGTAAACCTGGATGTAAAGTCTTCATGCCTAACTGTGGTATTAAAGAAAAAGAACAAAAAAAAAAAAGCTGCTGTGCATGAGTAAAATGTTTTGAGGCCAGCTTAGCCTTTTCTTGCTGTCTGTCCAGAGTTGTAGTGGCATCAAATGCAGTGCTTTTCTTAGCACCAGTCAGTCATTAAATACAGATCTCCAGGCCAAAATTGAGATGCTGTGTATGTTGTAGGGTTGAAAGGGGCTAATTTTGTCACAAATAGAAGCAAGTAAAAATGTAGTCACCCTGTCCCGGTGTAATTTCTGCTTCTAACTGCTGGGTACTGGAGTAGTGATCTTTGCCAATGACAGACACACTAAAAACCATTTTATCTCTACCAGTTAAAGTAGCCCCACTGCCAGCATAGGGGAATGGCCTGTAATTTTAAGTTACAAAATTATCTTTTTAGCATTGTGCTAGATTCATACTTGGCAAGCTTGTCCATCAGTCTGCACTGCTACAGAGAACTCGGGGCCAAACCTGACAGAGAGAGCAGGGGGAGTGGCTTTGGCACATTGCAGGAACATCTGTCTCTGTCGTGCATAAAGTTTAGTGCCTTTGCAAACTTGCTTATGGTTTTGCACATTAATGTAGCCTGTATTCTCTTACTCTGCATACCAAATGCTGGTAATATAAAGTTCTAATGCCACATCTCCCTAGTTTATTTTTAATAGCTCTTACATAATGGTCTCTGCAGTGGAAATTGACTTAATGGTGTTCTTCTGTAATTTATATGAAAGGTATAAACCACAAATATATTGGTCTCTGTTCTCTTGTGAGCATTAGTGGGCTTCATGCTTGTTATGCCCATGTGTAGATCTTAGAATAAAATGGAACAAAACTTTCTGTACCAGAGGCAAAACACTGTGTACTGAATTTGGGTTTTGTAACATGTAAGGAATGTGTACTGAGAGAGAGAAGTTCTTTAGATCCAGAATAGCCATTTCATAAACTGCTTTCATTGTTGAAACTAAGAAACTGAGAGGCTGTAACACCAGAATCAGTGGGCTGTGCTGTTGAGCAGCTGTGAGACAGATGGAGAGCAGAGACAAAGGTTCATCACAGCTCTGCATGTTAGAAGTAGCACAAATGGCCATTTGCTATTTCATTTCTACAGACAAAGATTTTTTTTCTCTCTGCTGTGCTTGAGAGAAGCAGAGCAGCTTCTGGGTTTTAAATCTGAGATTGCCAGGGTGTGCCAGTAACTGAACTAGAAGTCTCAAGGAAAAGTATTCATAGTTTAAACAGCTGAAAAGAAAATTCAGGTAGGATCAGCTCTTTGTGGTTTTGCAGCTTTCTTGGGTGTGTAAAGGTGTCAGTACAGTGGCCCCAGCATGAAGCAGTGACACTTGTGAAGTGCTGCTCACCTCAAATACTAAGTCATGAAATGTTTCCTTCAGCATCTGTCGATCAGAAGCAGCTGCTTCCCCCCAGGCTTGTTGGACGAGAGGAGGCTGTCCTGAGAGGCAGGCGGTCAGCAAGTCCATCCCTCCCAAGCAGCCAGACCACTGCATTCCAGCCAGGTACGCCTTGGCCAACCTGCCTGTCCATGGAAGTGCCTCAGACTCTCTCTGCAGTCTTGTGAATATGTCTTCTTCCATTTTCTTCCCTCTAGAACTGTATGGCCCTACAGATGCTCAGCCCGAAGCACTTTCATCTGCCTCAGCGACCCTCTTCAAGCCCAATAACGTTCAGGTCCAGCCTCTGGTGCCCTCTCAGCCCAGCCTGTTGAATGTGCAAGATGATACCAGCAAAGAAGATGTCATTTTCTTTTAATTGTTTCCATTTGAAGATGCATCACCTGACACACTGTTTCAAGAGCTCAGGCCCCAGTGTGCACCATGGTGGAGACCAGACATGGATGTTTTCTGATCCCTGCCCAGTTACTACAAGCAAGGACCAGACCAGGATTATTGTCCTGCTTTGTTCGTTTCTCTGCCATCGGCTCAGAACAAGGGCACAGTAGTAACAATTTGCTTTTAAATTCTCCAGTGTATTGACACATGGCATGGCTATATCAATTCAGAGCATGTTAAAATTCTGACATTTATTGTAATGTGCTCTTTTTGGAGAATGTAACTGTTCATGGGCACCATCTTGTAAATTGTTATCGGTGATGTTGAACCACCCAGATTTTTATGTAGAAAGGTTTAGTAGTAGGCCCCAAAATGGCTGCAAATTTTTAAATCTGTTTTCCCAGGTCCAGGTCAGTAATGGGTTGTGTGTTGGTAACCAGGTGACAGCAAGCCAGTCCCCTCCCAGCCAGGTGTGCCAGGCACTGTGAACCCAGTGGCACAATCTCCGTGGCCAGGTACAGTGGAGGAGAAGGTAAGATGAGCTTCTGACAGCGTCTTCAAGGGGCAGGAGCTCCGCCTGTTTGTGGAAGAGAAGGGTTGGACATGTAAGAATTCACAATGAGGATGAAGAGTTGGACTGAATGCACATTTCATTGGCCACCAGCGTCACTGGGATCCTGTCTCCCTGTTGGGGACAGCAGTACAGGTTCTCAGGCAAACTCATGAGTCGGTTCAGAAGGAACTTAAGAGACTTGGATTTTGTTCTTTGCTGAAGACATGTCTAAGAAGTGTTTGAATGCAGTAATTTATTGTCTTGTTTAATCCTGTTTTCTGCATCCTTTATTTGTCTGTTAATTTGTTGGGACTTTACTCCCAGTACCAGAAGATATCAAAGCTGCTGTTACTGCAGAGACTTCTCTGCAGCATTGTGTTAGGAATGAAGGGAATAAGAACTGTTTGGTTTTAGAATTAAAAATAATTATGATAAAAAAATACTCTTAGCTAAACCTGTGTTTAGCTTTCAGCTAAACCAGCTTTGATACCTCTTGTGAAATGGGTCAGTTTTTGATCATGGAATGGTGGAGACATTAAGTGTTCTGCTGAAAAGGCATTATTTCCTTTTGTAGTAATTTGCACAGTCATTTTTTGTTGTGTTTTTTGACTCTGTGTCTCGGATTCTTTTCCCACCCTCACCCAAGGATGTGTGTTCTGGTGTGTGTTGAATGTGACTGGTCAGATAATGATGCACAGGAGAGATTGTTTTGGGGTATTGTTACAGAATTAAAGGAATCAGGATCTTGTAGCTTAAAATCTTGGATAAATACTCTTCAGGACATGATTGATAATTTTTTTTTTTAATATCTTTAACTGATTTAAAGTGACTTTTGCAGCAGTGGACGGAAGGCCTGGTCAGTTCTCCATCCAGTCTCATGGCAATGGATCCAGTGGTGTTTGCCAGTCTCCTCAAATCACTGAGCTGTCCCTGTGATTAGGCCCTGTGTGGTGTTAGTGATGTCTTTAAGGTCATAACTTCTCTTTGCTTGAGAGTTTTAAAATTATTTCAGTAGTAACAGTGCAAGAAACTTTATCAATTTTCAGCAGGAAACAACAGCAGTTAATATTTTCAAGTAGTGGTAATTTGGGTTATTGCCTTCAGATAAGAAATGAAAAACCCAAATTTAGTGGTAGAAGAAAGGTAAGGTACAAAATATTGAATAGGTCTTGGACAAGCACATCTGCTGGAACAGTTCTTGGATTTAAGGGTCTTTTTCTTTTGTGGTGCTGGTACAAACCTGAGGCAGTGGCACTGAGTTCAGTGAGAGGAAACTCCAAACTGGCTCCTTACCAGATTGGGGATGTTCCCTCAGCCCCCAACAAGTGAAATTGGACACACTTGGCTTTAATAGCAAAGGACTGCGTGGTAAATCAGCATTGCAGAACCTGGAGTGATTGTCAGCAGGAAACAGTGGGACTATTCCATGATTTGGGTTGTTGGGATACCATATCTTTGGTGATCAGAACAGAGTTCCACTCCATATTCCATTTTTGCATTCCAAAAAGTTAGTTTGGAATGGAGGGGAATGCTTAAAAGCAGTGTAGCTCCTGATCCATGCAGCAGTGTGGGATCCAGCAGCTCTGTAGGACTGGCACTGACTTTTCCACTGGGTGATGTGCAGACTTCAGTCATCTCTGGTCCCCTGGAATTTCCCCTGGAAGCACACAGGGAAGCAGCAGGAATGCACAAGATGTTCTCTCCTTCATGATGTGGTTTGGGCCACTCCTTGTGAAAACTCAATGCCCCCATTGCCTTAAATTACCAGGTTTTTAGGAGTTGTAGCCCAAAGCTAAGTTGCATCAGTGGAGTAAATCACCTCAGCCAAAAAGGGAAGTCAGTTTTGGTGCTTGGAAGTAATTTTTGGAAACATTTATTTAGATTTATTTTGTGCCTGTCCTAAAGTATGGGAGGGAGTGTTGGAAGGGCTGGAGCAGCTCATTGGCTGCTTTCTTCTTCTGTGCAATGGGCAAATTTGAATATAGAACAGTGACATGTAGAAAATGAAGTCTGCAGTGAGGTCCCATTTATTTTAATGCTTTAACTTAAATGTAACTTCTTTAATATTTCTTGTCAGCAGTGCTTGAAATAAGTTTTGGCTGTTAACAAATGGACACAGGCCCATGACAGACCAGGCTGTTGGGTCAAACTCCAGAAGCTTCTTGGAATATGGGTCTTCAGTTTGTAACTGAGAAATGAGCTTAGAGGTCATTCTGTGTCCTCAGTGCACGTGTCTGGCTGCAGCTGTGTTTGTGAGACCTGTTTGCAGCTGAGCAGAGACGGTGTCTTCTGTCACCTGGGTCAGCCTGGAGAAGGTTTTGGAACTTGTGGGTGCTGTGATACCTCACTGCTACCAGAGCCTGGGCAGGGGATCTGTAGAAGGCTGAGGGAAGCAAGTGAATTATTTTCTTATAATGAATATGACTTTCTTTAAATTAATCATGGGTTTCTTCACTTGTGCAAAACTGAATCTGTGAAATTGTTAAGAAATCGCTGCAGTTGAGTGAACTGATTTTGGACTCTTCACTCAAATCTTGTTCCTAGAAAAATAACTCTTCTAGGTAAATTAGATTGCAAAGTACTGCTGTGTCCTGGGCTAAGTAACCTGCTATTGATTCTGAGTCACATCCTTCCTATTGGACTTTTTGATCACTTCAGATAAAACTTTCCTTTTAAGTGATTTGTGAGGATTAGACAGTTCAAAATTCTGTGCCTCCCAGGTGCCTTTTGGCTTCTTTCTGAGCTGGGGTGTGGAGGAAATGCCAGCATGAGCTTTGAACTGCCGCCATGTTTGCTTGGTGTCACAGCCTTAAAATTATCAGCATGTTTGTCCTTCAGTATTGTGATGTTGCAATGTAGAGGCTGTTTCTGTGGTTCTGATTTCAATTTGAACTCTGCTGTTAAGGAGGCTTCCTCTTTCTCTTCCCATCTGGAACGTGGACGTTCCGTGTTCCAGGCTGAGGATGCCTCCGTGGCCACTAGTGCTGAGCACAGCTGCAGTGTGTGTGTTGTGGATGCTTCTCTAGTTTTTAACTGTGCTGTCTGTGGATTGTAGCTGTGGCATGTCCCACGAATCGAGATCGCTGATCATCCCCCGGCGTGGGGCAGAATTGGTGTTCCTAGAGTCGCTTGCTCATCCAGGTACTCGCCTTCCTGCACAGCTAGGAGTCATTCGAAATAATTTGCAGGCAGTTTTGTCTTTCTGAGTAGTGATCAGATGATTCTGCATACATGGAGCTTGGTGTTTGTCATTTGCATTTACAATGAGAGTCGAAACTTAAACTAGGAAAGGGTTAAAAATACTTACTTCATTTTACTTCTAACTCTGCGGAATGGGAGCCGAGGCTCCCCGGTGCTGCTCAGTGGAGTCCCTGTGTGTTGTGCCCCCCATGCAAGGGAGTTTGGAGATTTTGTTGTCTTCCCCAGCAGTTCTCACATTTACCAGGAAACAGATCTGCATGCCAGGTTACACAAGTGCTGTAGGCAAAGCAAAGCCTTTCCCCTGCTCTCTCTTCGAGACCAGACCCAACATCTTCGTAACCACTGGCGACTTCATCGTCCACCATCAGCACGTTCCTCTTCAAACAGCATGTGTGTGAGCTCTGGTTCATAACATTTGTGCCATGTTTATAAATCAGTTTTTTATATTTTTGTACTGAAAGAAATTGGAGCACTTTAGAAAAGTTGATTTCAAATTCCATTTCTGTCTGTAGCCGGAAGGAGATCTCTCATGGGTGTAGATCCTGTTGGTACAACTGCGTGCATCTCACTCAGAGCTGTGAACTCTCTTGACGCTCTTTAGTCTTAGGTCTGGTTTCTAGGCCCACCTTGCACTGTAAAGATTTAATAAATAATCATGGTCCATGGTTAAATTGACCATTTTGTTGGGGAAGAGTTTGGTTTTGTTTTTTCGTTAGGGTGTAAACATTGTAAATATTTCCTTTACTGTTGATACTGCAGTAGCAACATCTTTGTAGTCTTTATTTTATTTGTAAAGTTGATGGTTAAATGTTAATATTCTGTTGAATTGTGCACTCTTGATTAATTGTAAACATGATCTTAGCACACCAAATGATGATTTTTACAATGATTGCAATGTTTCTCCACTGAAGGATTTCAGAGCTGCAATAGGACTGAAACCAACTTCTAGCAATAAAAAAAAGAACATTTAAAAACTGTCTGCCTTTATATCTATGTAATTATTTATTGCTTTTTGTTTGAATGAAGATCAAAGCAGCTGCCACTTCTCACGTGCTTCTCATTTTCTACCCTGGACAGAAATAATGTGCCACAGGAACAAAACTGACGCTTTTCCAAAGGAGAGGACGGAGCACAGGGGGTGTTCAGTGCAGAACACAAATAGCTGCAGCCCTTGGCAGTGAGTGAACACCTGAGGGAAAGATCAGCTGCTCCCAAACATCTGAACTCTGCTGCTGAGAGAGAGAACTCGCTGAAGTTGCTTACATTAGCGTGGAGGTGCTTTGCATGGTGCCAGCCTGAGACATGCCTGGCTCTGTCCCAGGCAGTATCGGTTCCCACTTGGAACAAGGATAACAAAAATAGAAACTTTCTCCCTAGTGCTCGTGCCAGTTTGGCAGCCCTTGCTGCCAGCACCATCCCATAGCCTGTGGCTGGGGCTGCTCTTCCCAGCGCTGCAGCAGGCTGAGTTTCCTGCTGAAATCCCCACTGCTGGCACAGCTGGCAAGCAAATCCAAGAGCTGGAACCTCCAGTCATTTCTAGAGAGGAGAACAGAAGCAAAACCAGGGAGACAGTGGGAGAGCTGGGTGCTTGAGAGATTGGTGCTCTCAAGGAAGAGGGAGAGGTTTATCAGCAGAATCCTGCACTGCAGCCAGGCTGAGGAGAACCCTGAGCCAGGGGTGGTGGCAGTGCCTGAGGTGTGGTCTGCCTGTCACTGCCTTTGGGGTTTATCAAAGCTGCTTTGGGGGACCCCTGGGCCTTTGTGTGCAGGAGTCAGTAAAACAAGCCAGCATTTGTCAGCCTCTGAAGTTGTGTCACATCTGTGTTGTGACACAAACTGGAGCTCGGCTGGAAAAACAAAATTTTTTCTACTTTTCCACATACATAAATAATCAAAGACCAGTGTTTAAAATTTGGTCTTATGGGAACTAACAAGCTGTCATGTGAGAGAATGACGTCTCAAAGAAAGTGTGTGTAGAAGCTTTTGCTTGTGTTCTTTTTAGGAAAATATTTCTTCCATGTGTGGAGCTCCTGGGAGCTGAGCCACAGTGCCTGCTGGAGATCAGTCACTGCCTCTGTGCTTCCAGACCTCGTGTCTGTGTCACCACAGCAAGGCCAGTCACTGCAGGACCATTTCTAAATACTTTTTGGCAGCAAGAAGTGGAATCAAAGTGGTTTTGTGGCGGACAGCAGGGAGGGAGAGTCTGGGAGAGAAGCTAAGAGGAGCTGCACTGCGCTCTTGTGCAGCTGTTTTCATGTCAGACCTGCAGGAATTGTTTCCAGGAAGACAAGAACAGCCTGGATCAGGAAAATCCAGGGTTAACATGGCCAGGAGGGATCCCTGCAGCACAGATTCCCACTGGGAACTGCCCAGACCTCAGCAGAGGCAAGTTGAAATCCTGGGCAGAATTTGCATCTGTTAGAAGTTTGGTGCTGCTGCAGCCATCCCTGTTCAAAGGTGTGTAGGTGTTGCTGTGCTCAGTTTTTGCCACAACAGCAGGGCAGACATTCCTTGGGGATTGCAAACACCTTTCCTGGCAGTGGTACTGATAACGCTGTCACTCTGTGAGACACGGAGGGTGTGACTTCAGGACACGGCTGCCTTCAGAGCCGGTAATTTGCTCACCCCGATATTCCAGCAGCTCCGCCCTGCCTTGTCTCTCTCTCCAATCTGCAGCTAATTAACCCGAAACCCAAACCACATTCTTTCTGTGCATGAATCATGCCGAGGCCATCGGCAATGACCAGCTTTATGCTAAACCTCCCTCTTTCATGTGGGTGAGACAAGGCTGATGGTTCCCATACGTGCATCTGAGATTCATCTGTGAGCCAGATGCTCGAGGACAAACATGCACAGAGGATATTGGCTGCACAGTGTGCTCCAGCAGTGGGAATGTGCTGCTCTCTGCCTTTCCCTTTCCTCAGCCCTGTGACTCAAATCCGGTTTTATTTCTCATCCCAGCGATGGGGCCAGCCCAAGGCTCAGCAGAACAGGGATGTGGGGCCTGTCCTACATTGTCTGCTGCTCCTGTGCCCGTGGGATCTGGCAGAGGATAAAAGCCAAACCCTGCTGGAGCTGGCAGTGCTGGAGCACACGACACAGGGTCCTCAGCTCTGGGACTGTCACAGGATCAGACAGGGCAGCATCGCTTTGTTCTGGGGCTCCTTGACTTTGCACAAGGGCCTGGAGGGACAGGACACAGGGAATGGCTCCCAGTGCCAGAGGGCAGGGCTGGATGGGAAACTGGGAAGGAATTGTTGGCTGGGAGGGTGGGCAGGCCCTGGCACAGGGTGCCCAGAGCAGCTGGGGCTGCCCCTGGATCCCTGGCAGTGCCCAAGGCCAGGCTGGACGGGGCTTGGAGCAGCCTGGGATGGTGGGAGGTGTCCCTGCCATGGCAGGGGTGACACTGGATGGGATTTAAGGTCCCTCCCAACCCAAACCATTCCTTGATTCCTCACTCACAGGACCATGAAAACTCCTTGCTGACAGCACAGTGTGGATGTGCCTCTCCTGTGTCAGAGCAGCAGCTGATGTCATTTCTCAGTGTGGAGCAGTGTCTTGCTAGACCTGAAGCCATCCCAGATGACTACACATGAAATGCAGATCTCTCAGGGAATTTCAGGTGTGCAATGTCCCTTTTCCCTTCTGAAACATTGAAAGTCATGAACAAAACCACACTGTGTGTAATTAAAACTTTGTTTTTCCTGGGCTGCCTTGAATTACCATTGTAACAGCTCCTTGCTAGATGTGAGGTGGGTGTGCTGCAGAACATTTTCATGATCCATATCCCATCTTTACCAGGAAGGGGAATTTCTCAGCCCCTGCTGTGCTTGGAAGGGAGAAAGGCCACAATGCTGCCTTGGTGCTCTGGCAGCAGGAGCTGCTGAGCAGGAGGCACCTACAAACCCAAGAAACAATTCCCTTAAAATCAACCCTGTCTCTTGTGGGCAGGAGGGGGGTGTATCAGTCTGACTGCAGATTTCTCTGGCTGTGGTGCCTTCTAAGCTTTGTGTGAGAAGAGGAACATCCCATGGGACAGTGATATCACACTTTGCTTTACCTTTGAGCCCAGTGATGCCCATGTGAGTTGCCTCTTCCAGATGTGACTTTGGGCTGGGGTCTAACTCCTGCAGCTGGAGATGCAGACACAAAGTGGGGGTTTGGCCTAGGAGAGGTCTGGGTTTGAGCCATGCTGAGATTCTAAATTAATTCTATTAATTCACGAGGATTTCTACCCCAGCAACCAAATTCACCTCAAAATCAAATTCACCTACAGCTCAGTTGGCCTGAACCTTCTGGCCCTGGCACTGAAGGAGCGAGTGGATCCAGCATGGAAATGTCAAACTGGGAAAACAGGTTGGGACGACTCGGGCACTCAGCAGTGGAGCTCCCTGGTTTTCCCCAGGAGCTGGAAGCTGGTTCCTGCCAGGGGAGGTGGAGCTGGAGGGGCAGCACGGGGCTCTCTGCCAGGTGAAGGAGGATGAACCGATGCAGTTGAGCCCGGGCTGGCTTTGCTGCCTGCAGCAGGGAGGCTCCGCAGAGCAGCCCAGCCCAGGTGTGCTTGGATTGAAAGGAGGGAGCGATCCCCAGCCCTGCAAAGGCTGCAGCAGCAGCAGCAGAGCTGGGGCTCATTCCCCCAGCTGAGAACAGCCGAGCCTGGCTCAGATAACGCCCAGGCAGACGGATCCGTGCTGCTGGAAGCTGCTCCATCCCCGGAGCGGGAGGCGGATGTGGCAGGGAGCCAGCGTTTATTGCTTGGCAGCATAAACAAAACAGCTGCTGCTGCTCAAACGCCATGAATGAAACCTCTGCTCCTCTGACTGAGCACAGTCGGACTCTGTCCAGCCCTCAGGAGTAGCTGGAGCTGTAACAAAGGTGAGGCAGCTCCTGGCTGGATAACAGGGTTGGAGACGCTTCCAGATGGCTGCTGGTCCCAGCAGAGTCCTGTGCTGTGACTTTCCCTGCTTGCAAGGCACAGCCAGGCTGACAGCTGCTGGATGTTGGATCCCATGATTTTAACAGTCTTTTCTCATCAGAATGAGTCTGTCTCCCTGCTGCTGCCTGTGTGCTCCAGGAGGGCTGTGGGCTCCTCTCCCTGCAGCCTGACCAGCCCCCGTTGGGCTCAGCCAGCGATGGAGAGGAGGCACAACAAGGGTTTGTGAAAAAAGACCCAGCCTGGGGGCTGAAAATGGCAAAAGCATCAGAAAAGGGGGTGGAAATGAAGCTGGTGCATCTGCTCCAGCCCCCAGCAGCAGGGCAGCTCCCCTTCCTTTCTATCCTGCCGGCTCTTGCCTGTGCAAGCAGCTCGGAAGAGTTGTGACATTGATTTATTTAATTCTGAAATAATGGATCACACCCAAACCATGCTTCTGTGGTGAGACAGTTGTACCTTTGGTGCCTGTTTCCTCTGACCATGCTGGTTCCTGTCACCTCCTCCCCTTAACAGAGCTTTTCTTTCCCAGGCACTGCCTCCCCTCACCTGGAGCAGGGCCTGGAGCACAAAGCCCTTCGGGACAGAAGGGGCAGCACTTTCTCCCATTCTTTTGGAAAGTAAGGAAATCCCACTCTGTGAAGAGTGACTGGAAAAGGGTAAAGAATACCTTAATCTTTGAAGTTTTGAAGAGTTTTGTGTCTCCTTCAAAGCCAGAAGGCAGTGTGAGATCTGAGCTTTCCTCAGTGCCAAGTTACAAAGGTACAGGAAGATCTGAGCCCTTAATTTGGACTGCAGCAGGGACTGCTCCTCACTGCTCTACTAAATATGGTCTCACTGTGGGCTGGGAAAACCTGCACCTGAAACACACAGAACAGGCAAGGGACACGGTGGATTTTATTCAGATTTATTGAAACAGCTCCAGGCTGAGTAATAAACAAACAAAACTGCTGTATAAAAAAGAAATAAATGTACAGAACCAGCCCGTGGGCAAAGTACTTCACGTGCTCTGACATTCCAGGCTACTGCTTGGGTGCTGTGAGTCCCAGCAGTGCAGTCCTGCAGCTGGTCAGGAGTGTCCTTTCTCCTTTCTAGTACCACTGAAACCAAAATAATCCCTCTGGTTCCTGCTCTGAGGTCGCACAAGTTAGGAGAAAACTTGGAGACCTTTTTCTATCTCAGGGGACAGCACAAGCTGTCATCCCAAGGAGGTCCCCCCGTGCCTGTCCCCTCCCTGGCCTGACCAAGGGGATGGATTTGCAGAAGCAATTCAAAGCCAAAGCCGAGCTGCCTTGAGCCCTGCTGGTGCTGATGGGCTCCACGCTGGCACCCAGCTCACAGACTCCAGCTGGAGGAGGTGCTCCTGCTGCCTGCAGGTTCCATCTGCATCCTCAGCCAAGGGAGGCACTTGGCAAAATCAGGTGTGAAGCCTGTGGTGCAGAGCAGAGCATTGTGAGACCAGGGCACAGCAACCCCAAGCCCACTCCTCAGGCCTCCAACCCCAGAGAAATCCCAGCAATGCCTGCTGATTTCCCTCTACAGCCAGGAATTTTCTAAAGGTATTCCTGGATATTTTATTACAGTAAATAATTTTATTTAGACAGTACGACTCTTGCAAGGAGAAAAGAAAAACCCTGCAGGGTCTGTGATTCACTGGCATCGTTTCTGCCAAAAGCCTTTAGAAAAGGTTTAATTCCAGTTGCAAATGTTGAAAGTCAATCTCTGTGTAGCAGAAAAGCAATGGCATGAAAGGGACACCAGGGAATAATTAGAAGCAGAGAAACCCTGTGTTTATACATAGACAAGGCTTGTCTTATAAATGCAATTACCCACCATTCTGGGACTAAATCCCAGCTATAATCTTGTTCTGGCACCAGCTCACAGCCCTGGCGTCCCACAAGACATTTGGGTGCCACTGGCAGATTAAGCGTGGCACCAGGAGGAGAAGGCTGTGCTAAAAGCAGCAGCCGGAGCCGGTGGCACCACGGGGTCTGTCCCAGCTCCTGCAGACAGCCTGCCTGCAAAAACATCGACTCCTCCAGCCTCCTGACCCAGCCACGACACCCAATCCTCACACACAGCATTCCCCAAAATCCTTGCACAGGCCAAGATGCCAGGTTCAGAGTCTTGTTATTTATACTGATTTTCTCCCTGCGGTGTTTCAGCACCTAGAGAGATCTCTCTCCTGCAGGGGTTTTAGATCCCACACTACCAGCCTGAAGCTTTGGAGCTGATGTTCACACGAGGCTGGAACAACTCCAGTTCAGAGCCACGTGCATCTGCCCCTCAAGTTTTAACCTGCTACAGAGGAGCTCTGGCTGACCCACAGCTATTTTACCTTCCAGCTCCCTCGCCACGCTCAGGCAGACAGGTACTTCCAGGTGCTGACGAAGGCGGTGGGGATGAGGGCGTACGGCACCGTGGTGACGCTGCTCCAGGTGTCGGACGAGGGGTCGTAGCAGTCCAGGGTTTTGCAGCGCTGAGCCCCGCAGTAGCCCCCCACCACGTAGAGCCTGTTTCCCGAGGTGACAGCGCGGCAGCTGATGCACTTGGCGGTGACATCCCCAAACTTGGACCACTGGAAGGTGTCGCTGTGGAAGCGGTAAGCGGAGCTGGCCGAGAACTCCGTGTCCCCGCCGATGACGATGACGTGGCTGCCCACCACGGCGGCGGCCGTGTAGCGCCAGGGCTGGGGGCAGCTGGCGGGCACCGTCCAGCGGTTCTGGCAGGGGTCGAAGCACTGCACCTTGGGCAGCTTGTTCTGGTTGGCGCTGGTGCCCCCAAAAACAAACAGCTTCATCTTGGCTCCCACCACGGCGGCGTTGCTCACGCCTTCCCGGAGAGGAGCCACCAGCGACCACTTGTCCAGCTGAGGGTCGTAGTGCTCCACCTGCTTGAGGGACACAGAGGGAGAGGCCGGGAATGCCCCGCTCATGGCCGTGTGACCCCCAACCACGTACAGGCAGTGGTCCAGCTCGGCGGAGCCGTGGCCAAACCGCGCCACCAGCATGGGAGCGGCTTTGGCCCACTCGTCGTGGAGGGTGTCGTACACCCAGACGTCCCTGGAAGCGCCGTTCTCGGAGCCCTTGCCACCGGTGATGTAGACCTTGCAGCCGATGGCGCAGGCGCTGCACTCCTTGCGGGGGCTGGGGATGTCGGCACGAGGGATGATCTCGCTGCTTTTATGGTCCAGCATGTAAATCTTGTCGCACATGAAGGTCTGGCCCCCGAGCAGCAGCAGGGCCTGGCTGACCTTGCGGGGCCGGGCGCAGCACCCCGTCACCAGCCCGTCGTTCTGCAGGATCTTCATTTTGCATCGCACGGCGTCGGCCACGATCTCCTCCCCCAGCTTGTGGCTGGTCACCAGCTTCTCACAGGCCACCTGCTTCCGCAGGTAGGACTCGGGCAGCAGGGCCAGGCGGACGGAGCGCAGCAGCTCGGGCAGAACTTCGTGGCGTCGGGGCAAATCGTAGCGGATCCAGCCTATAACGGCTTCATAGACCAGAGTCTCATCCTCTACCTCCAGCTCCTCGCTCTCCACCAGCTCCAGCAGCTTGTCTTTGGGCAGCTGGAGGAAATCTTCAGTCTTGCACAGCGAGGTGAAGTTGGCCAAGGCCATCCTCCAGGACAGCTCCAGCAGCCGCTCGCAGCAGTGGGCATCGGACAGCAGCAGCATGTTCAGGCAATTCCCAGGGTAGAGATTCTTCTCCAGAAAATCAGCCGAAGCATCCCGGATATCCTGGAACTGCAGCATGTCCCCGGCCTCCAGCAGGGACTCGGCGTTCTCCTCGTTGATCAGCACCCGGGCTGAGTAAGCGTAGTCCAGCAGCAGCTCCAGCACCTCGGGGTGCAGCGAGTCGTGGAAGTTCACCTCGGTATCTCTGCTCTCCTTCAGGCCCCCGCTGAACATGGCATTGAAGTAGCGGCTGCAGGCGGCCAGGACGGCGCGGTGGCAGGGGAAGCTCTGGTTCCCAGCCCGCAGCACCACGTCGGTGAAGAGGCTCTGCTGGCGGAGCAGGTTGAGTTGGGTGAGGAGGCTGTCGGCGTGGCCCGGTTTGTGGAAGAGGTGGATGTTCATGGAGCCGGAGCTCGAGCGGGATTTCCGGTTCTCGTGGCTGCTGACGGACATAGCGCTGAGGCCGTGCTGCGGGGCAAAACCGGCGAGTCAGCACGGGCAGCGCGGCCCCGGGCCCGCCACGGCCGGAGGGGAGCCGGTGGCGGGAGCGCGGTCCCGCAGCCGCGGGGCACCGACCCGAACGGGGCACCGGGAGCTCCCGGACCAAACACCGCTGCAGCGCACGGCTCCTCCGGGTCTCACCTAGTACCGGGGAGGGGGCGATGTGCGCTCCCGGTGATGCCCGGGCCCCGCCCGCCCCGCGGGCCCGCAGCCGGCGCAGGGGTCCCCGCCCGGCTGCGCTGTCCCGCGCCTGACTCGGTTATTCTGCACCCGGCCCCGCGTCCCACACCTGGCCCAGCTGTCCCGCACGGTTCCCCTATCCCGTACCCGGTCCCGCGCCCGGTTCCGCACCCGGTCCTGTACCCGGTTCCGCACAGCCCCTGCTATGCCGTACCCGGTCCCGTAGCCGGTTCCGCACGGTCCCCCCTATCCCGCACCCGGTCCTGCACCCGTTCCCATAGCCGGTGCCGTACCCGGTCCCGCCCGGTCCCCGCTATCCCTTACCCGGTTCCGTACCCGGTCCCCACTATCCCGTACCCGCTCCCGTACCCGGTTCCGTTCCCGATCCCGCCCGGTTCCTACTATCCCTTACCCGGTTCCGTTGCCGGTCCCGGTCCCGCTCCGCTCCAGCTCTGCCGCCGCCCCGCCGCCGCCGCGTGGCCGCCCCGTGCTGGCCCCGCCCCCGCCCGCCTCGCAGCCAATCAGCGCCCGCGGCGCCCGGCGCTCGCTCTTTGTGAATGGGAGGCGGGGTCGGCTGTGCGCATGCGCCGCCCTCTGGCCCCGCCCTGCCCGCGGGCAGCGTGGCCGTGTCCCCTCCCCACGTGTGCGGTGACCCCCGGTGTCCCCCGGTGACCCCCGGTGACCCCCGGTCCAAACATCCCGGCGCGGCCCGGGCCTCGACCAGCCGCGCCATGAGGCCGGGACGGCGGACCTGAGGCTCCCGAGCGCGGCGGAGCTTTGCGGACCGAGTCACCCGGCCATAAAGGGCCATAAACGGGGCAGCCGCGCTGGGATCAGCAGCGCCTGCCCGCGGCCTTTGGATCCCGGCCTGCTGACACAGGCAGGTCGCGGCCGAACAAACAAGCCCTGCTCAGCAAATGTTTTCCTGCATGGAGCCCACCTGAGAGATGTGGAGCCCGGCCCAGCAGCTGCACCGCCAGCACCAGGGCAGGGTGCTTGCCTCGCCAAGGAAAAGAACCATCACCCTCCCTCAGGAGCAAGAGACGAGTTGGGCTGATGGTCACATCAGAAAAGAGAAGAAAACGCCAAGTTTTGGGAGGATTTAGTCTGCCTGCACAAGGTCTTGTGTTAAAAATGAGCGAGTGCTGCCCTGGAGAGGCAGCAGCAGCCACCACAGGTGTTTAAACACTGTGTGTCAGCAGGGATCAAAACCTTCTCAAGAAAAAAATACAAATTCCAGCAATTCTGAATTACCCAATTTTGATTTATCTCTGCATGTTCCAGCTTTACCCGCTGCAAATTAAGGTCAATTGTTGAGGAATTGATGAAGCAAATACACCTAGAGCATTTTACCATGTCCTTTCTCTACAGTAAAATTAATGCATGTTTAAGAGGTTTATTAATTTGGCATCAGGGGTTATGTGGGGTTTCTTCTTTTGTTTTGGTTTTTTTTTAATTGGCAGAGCTACACCTTGTTCTGTGCTGAGCAGTACAGCAAGTCTTGGAGGAATAATTCAATGGGGTTAAGAATACAAAATAAATCTGATTTATTATTAAAAAACACTAAACTGCAGCAGAAGCCAGCACGAGTGGGTGACAGGATCAGGCAACAGCCAGAGCTGTCCCCAAGCAGAAGGACTTGGGTGCTGTCCCTGTTCAGGCACAGGACTGAGAAGAGGAGAGAAATAACAAGAGTCTCCTCCAGGTAAGCCTTGAGTTGTACCAAAACCCGTCAGTCTGGCAGCAAATCCCCAGCACAGCCAGGAAGGCATCCTCAGGGACACTGCGGGGTGAAGGTCCAGATAAACACCAAGGACAGGACAAAGGAGAGTATCCAGGCCTCACTCTGCTCTTTGAACACAGGCAAGGCCAGTGTTTCCCTGTGTCCAGGCCAGAAACAACACCACAAGCCAAGGTCAAACCTCCTGGAAGTGCAGCCTGTGCTGAGCTGGGGGCAGGGACACGCAGACTGAGCTGAACTGTTTGCAAAGGATGCATTTCCATGGCAGTCAGGCAGGGGCTGGGAATTATTTCAGCAAGAGGAAGGCTGGTGCCACAAGTGGAGCTGCAGCTCACACAGCACTAATGCTTTGGAGCTTTCCAGAATCAAAGATAAAAAACTTCTCCCTGGTATCAGGAGGAATGATCACTCAAGGCCACCTTTGAAGCATTTGTGTCGTTTATTATTGACAACGCCCAGAACTGTAACTGCAAACCCCATTGCTTTGATTGCTCCTTTGAAACGTGATTAATAAATTTCCTGCTATTTTTTTTTTTAATTAAAAAAAAAAAAAAAGTCCATTGGCAGCTGCCGCAGCCTGGTGGAAGAGCTCCACCCGGTGGCATTCCACAAAGGCACAGCTGGAGCCTCAGCTCTGTGGGAAGTCTCCACTTCCAACATTTCTCCTTAAACGGGCAAGACAGCCTTGGAAGGTTCACGCTGCTTCCAGTGGCAATTTCCTGCCCCACTCGCCTCTACAGAAACACAACTGTCACAAACAACACCCCTGCTCTGTCTGAGCTCTGGGCTCTGAGCCCAAAGCCCAAAATACCTGGAGAACTCCCAGGACAGGGATCCCATCCCTGGCTCAGAGGCAGCACCAAGCACTGAGCCCAGAGTGTGAACTCTCAGGATTCATCCCTGACCAGTTCTCTGTGACAGAACTGTGGCCATTGTGCTCTTTTAAGTAGCAGAAAACCTGGGAGGTTGCATTTATCTTTTGGGACAGATGGAAGCAGCTCTCTTCCCCTCAGATTTACCCATTGTAGGAGGTTCTTGATTTTCAGAATTATTTCTCTGATGAAAAGTGATAAAAATTGTCAAAAAAGCTGCAAACAATCCCTTCTGCAACAGGCATCTGGATTCCAGGCCCAATTATGGGATATCTTAAAATACAACCTGCCTCACTAAAGGCACTTTTACCATGTGAAAACTGGGCTTGTGAAGCTCAGTTATGGCTTAAGCAGCTTCAGAATTTGCTCCTCTTGATGCCTGGTAGATTCCAATCAGGGAGGAGATGGTCCCCAGGAGTCCTACCAACCATGGAGGGAACCTTCCTGCCCAGAGGAATCCTGGAGGCAGCCAGTGGATTGCATTGGAGAGATCTGCTGTGTTCATGAGGATGCTTAAAACTTCAGCCTTCACCTGTGCTCTCAGCTTCTGCTGGCTCTGAGGTGAAGAAGTGCTGCTGGAAGAAAAGGTGATATCAGTGACAGTCCAGATGTCCTAATAACTGTGATGGCTACAGATGAGAACTGACAGATGTGGATGAGTCACAGGAAAGATGGAGAGGGACTTTGGAAAAGGGCACAGGGGGACAGGAAAAGGGAGAAACGGCTCCCACTGCCAGAGGGCAGGGCTGGATGGGATATTGGGAAGGAATTGTTGGCTGGGAGGGTGGGCAGGCCCTGGCACAGGGTGCCCAGAGCAGCTGGGGCTGCCCCTGGATCCCTGGCAGTGCCCAAGGCCAGGCTGGACGGGGCTTGGAGCAGCCTGGGATGGTGGAAGGTGTCCCTGCCATGGCAGGGGATGGGGTGGGCTTTAAGATCCCTTCCAACCCAAACCATTCTGGCATTCCATGATCAGCCACGGAGGGAAACCATACCACTTCTGCTGGCTCAGTTTTCTTCTTAACTGGAACAAGATTCTCAGGGATCTAGAAAGAACAGAGTTATTTCTCCTACAGCACCCAGCAGGAGGGTTTATTTTCCTCTTGCACTAAGTGCTTCAGTGAGGAAGAGCACCTCCCCCAGCTCTGCTGCAGCCCCCCGGGGCCGTACCGCAGGATGCCCAGGAGCAGGGCACAGCCCCACAGCGCCGTGCTCCGCGTCCACCACTTCTGGGAGCCGGCGCGGACGATGCCGACATCCGCAGCCCACGCCAGGTGCTCGCAGGGGTAGTACAGCTGGTTGGCCACGTTGCAGAGCACCGAGAGCCCCCGCAGCAGCGCGTCCTCGCCCTGCGGGGAGCGGCACATGGGGCACGGCCGCGGCGGGGCCGGGGGCGCTGCCGGGGACCCCCGGAGCCGCGCTCACCTCGGGGCCCAGCCCGTAGCTGCAGCTGTAGCGGAGCATGGCCAGGTCGTCGAAGAGGCGCAGGGCGGTGCGGCAGGAGCTGAGCTGGGCAGAGGCGGCCAGGAGCCCCCCGGGCAGCCCCGCGGGGCCGGGCAGCGCTGCCCCCAGCAGCTGGCAGCCGTAGCACAGCGCCCGGACCTGCGGGAACCCGCTCAGGGAAGGTGATGCTGCAAGCAGGGCTGGGGATCTCCTTCTCCTCTCTTTAATCCTTTTTCTCCCTCTTTTCTCCTCTTCTCCTTTCTTTAATTCGCCTCTCCCTCTTCAACTTCTCTTCCCTTTACCCAAACCCCATCGCGCTGTGCTCCGGGACTCCCACACCCATTTCTACCCCAAACGAGTCATTTACCGGCAAAACTTGGAGTGTTTGTGGACCCTCTGCCTTTTATCGTTCCTTTCCATCAACGAGACTTAGGAATCTCTCAGGTGCTTCCCTCCCCTTAAGGGTGGGTCGTTACAGTAGAGTCGGGTCCCGCCGTTCCCGCAGCCAGTACCGCAGGGCTCAGACCCCTCACTCGCCGCCCGGTACCGGAGGGCTCAGACCCCTCACTCACCGCTCGGTACCGGAGGGCTCAGACCCCTCACTCGCCGCCCGGTACCGGAGGGCTCAGACCCCTCACTCGCCGCCCGGTACCGCAGGGCTCAGACCCCTCACTCGCCGCCCGGTACCGGAGGGCTCAGACCCCTCACTCACCGCCCGGTCGCGGCCCCGGTGCGTCTCCAGCGCGGCCACGAGCTCCCGGAGGGCGCCCGCCGCCATGGCAACACTTCCGGGTGCGGAGTCACGTGCGGCCGCGGGGCACGCCGGGAATGAGGCGGAGCCGTCGCCATGGCAACGCGGCCTGGCTGCCCCCGCGGCCTAGCCGGGCCCTGCCCGGGGATGGATGGTGCCGGTTATGAATAAAAACTCTCGCAAGAAATCCAGCCCAGTTAAAATACTGTAGGTGTTCGGTTGTGCACGGTTAATTGTACCCCTTGTTTATCCCGACAGTTGTTAGTAAGGCTAATTACTTACCGGTTATTGAAGAGTTCTCTTATAAGATGTACCTCTACCCTCTTTCCCTGTTATTATGTAACAATCCTGCTCCCTACACTCTTACCTCCCTTTCCCCGTCTGCTGCTGCTCCCAGGGGGCTGTGGGCTTCGAGGAATATGCAAACTAAGGCACACCAGACACCAAAACAATGAGCCAACAAGGAAATAAAAGGCCAAAGAAACATATCCTAGCAAGCTACGATGGAAGACTGTCTTCCTGCATCACCTGAGCCTGCTCAAAAGGTGTCACCATGACCACAGAGGACTGGGAAAGTGGACAACAGGCCTGAGAAAGCAAACCCCATGGCTGATCCCGTGAGGATGGAAACTCCAGTTTTGCAGTGTGTGCTGAAAAGCTGAATTGTGCCCCCTCCTTGGAGCTGCCAGTGTGGGAGCAATGGTGGAACAGTGGGAGTGGCACCTTGTGCCCCCACCCCAAGGCTGAATTCTAATAAAAGTGTAAAATGGAAGTCTGTCTCCATTTATTTCAGTGCCCACCCAGGGATGGTGCCAGAGCAGAGCTGGGTCCTGCTGTCTGTGCCCCTCATGGCTCCCGCACCCCTCCAGTGAACCCTCCACCATCCCTTTCCTCACCCCCGCTCCCCCCGTTCTGGGGGGTTCTAGGCCGGCCCCAGGGTTGATACAAAGAAATCTGGGAAACCCAACTTTGAGGAAACCCTTGTGGATGGTGGTCCCCGCTGTGTCACCATGGTCCTGTGCTCACATGCACAAGATCTCCACATCCCCATCGTCACCCAGGAGTCAGGGAGATCTTCCCCCGTCCCACCTATAGCGACCTCCCAGCCCCCGGCTGAGTGATGGGAGGGGAATATTCTGTGTGGAGACAGAAATCGGGCTCTCTCCATCCTCCTACACCTTCCCTCAGCACGTGGATCCCACCCGCTTCCTCCCGGGCTCCAGTGGGTCCAGTGGCTGGGCAGAGTCACACTCACACTGCTGTCAGTTAAAGCTGGAACAACTACTTGGATATTTTGCTTTCTCTTTTTATAGCCGAGTGTGACAGAATCCCAGAATATCCTGAGTGGGAAGGGACCCACAGGGATCAAATCCAGCCCCTGGCCCTGCCCAGACCCCCCAACAAGCCCACCCTGAGCATCCCTGAGAGCGCTGTCCAAACGCTCCTGGAGCTCTGGCAGCCTTGGGGCCGGGCCCATTCCCTGGGGAGCCTGGGCAGTGCCAGCAGCCTCGGGGGGAAGAACCTTCTGAGTAAAGCAAGCTTTTGAGTAAATGATGCTTTGAGTAAATCAATCTGATTTCATGAAACAGGTTCATAGCACTAAGCAGAGACACTCCCAGCCGAGCTTTTGCTGCTCAGCCTCTCCAGTCAGGGAGCTGAACTTGAGATCCTTGTGGGTCCCTTCCCACTTGGGATATTCAGTGATTTTGATTGTTCTACACTTGCTGTATCCTCAGATGCTGCAGTTATCCCACCTGATGTACCACATCCTTGTTACACACTCTTGTGACTCACCTCGCTGCAATCTGGTGTCAATCCCTTTGCCAGTTCATTACGTAAAATGAATAAAATGAATGATTTCTGGGACATGAACCAGTGTCATGATCTTTCTCCATCGCTATGTTTGTTTTTAAAAGTTGTTTTACATTTATTTTTGGGAGGAAGGAAAGGATTTTGATCAAAAGCTGTGCTTATGCAACCTCAGGAAGGGATGTGGTTAGAGCTGGTCATGGAAGGCATTAAGAAAATCCTCCTCTGACGTTGCCTCCTGTTTCTCCAGCAGTTAAGAGAGAGGTCCCTTCACGCCATGGATCTGTGTTTAAGCCGTTTAATTAACTAAATGTGGAACAAATCACAGTTGAATTGGTCTTTTCCTTGGCCCTAAACTTCTGGAGCAGCTCCATAATTACCATATGGAGTGATATTCCCGTAACTGCCATGTGAATTTCTTCATTTGCCTCCTCACCCTGGGAGCTGTTTTCTGTTTGGGCGAAGGATTTGAGCAAACTGCTGACGGCAGAGCCGGCCTTTTCCTGTCTTCAGGGGAAATGCACACAGGTATCTGTGACTGCAGAGCTTTCCTGGTGCTGCCTCCTAATTTACTGCCTCAAATTTAGTTTTTATTTTGATTCCATCTGTCAGCAGATGAAAGTTCTGTCAGAACCACGCCAGCCATGCTGGTGCCACACAGGCAGCAGAGGGACTCCCCAAAGATGTGCTACAGCAGGTCCAGCCTTAATAGGCTTGGATTAACCACAGGGGAAGTGGGTTTATACCCAAAAAAGCTCCAGCCTCCCCTTAACTCACCTTGCAATGTGCTCCTGAGCTACTTGTTATGGACCAGTGAGCACCAAACCCTCTCTGCTCCAGCCTCAGGTGGGAGCAGAGCTGTAGAAGAGAAATATTTTGAAGGGAGAGGAAGGAAAGGCAACCAAATCCCTAAGCCAGGGAACATTGGAGGGAGGTAGAAGGTGACTGAAATCCCCCACAGAGGGTCAGAGGATGAAAATTGTCATGGCTGTCCAGCCAGAGTAAAGGTGTCTGCAGCACCAGCAGAGGAAGCTGAGCATCTGCCAGGTACCAGAGACAGAGGATGCTGCAGCTGCTCGTGTGGGGTGACCCTTCAGGTCACTGGGCTCAGATCTTGGGGCTGCCAGGCTCAGTGGTGCCATTTGCCCCTTTCTCAGCCCCATCCCAGTGAGCTGAAAGCTGTTTTGTCTCTTCAGATGAAATGCTTATCCCAGGGGCTGCCCAGGAGGGCACAGAACCTCTGCAGGGCTGAGCAGAGAGGTGAGCTCACACCCAAGCCCAGGAGCCCACTGAAATCCAAAAGGCAAACTCCCAAGCGAGCTGTGTCCCCATGAGGACCCTGGAAGGACCCTGTCCCCAGAGGAAGGTGATGTTCTCCCTTCTCCAGCGACTGCTGACGCACTCTGAGCTGCCTACACGGCGTGGGATCTCAGAACCCTCCTTGTGCTCTGCTCTTGGCCCGTCTGTGTGTTGTCACAGGGAACATCTATTTCTCAGATTGAATGAGGACACAAGGAGGTGTTGTGACAGCAAGAATAAACACTAGGAGATTAGCCCAAAGGCGTGGGTGGCACATCCCTCAGGATTGCAGGACCCATGGAGCGCCTCTGGGCAGGCACCGGGGTGGAATGAAGAAGGTGGGGTAGGGGGAAGCAGAGAGGAAGTGCAGGAGATCAAACAGAACGAGAGGCACCATCAGGGCTGTGTGGGGGATGGAATATTCCCAAATTATCTGTTTGGATTTTGGTGTCAAGGCCTGCAACCAAAGGTCAGTGAACAGTGGGACAGCGAGGCAGCTCTGCCCAGGTTGTGATGAGTGGACTGTTTTCCTAGAGGTGAGCCCTGTGTTTTTGTTGAGTTGGTCACTCACATGGGCTTCCTGACTGCTGAGCTTGCACTAACTCTGTTTGGGATCTAGGTGTGTCCCAGAGGGGTCAGTGGGGGCTGTTCATCCCCCTCCCTTGGGGGCTGAGCGAGCAGGGTGGCACAGCTGCCACTCCACAAACTCTTCTCAGCCTTTTCATGCCCATGGGTTTGATTCCTTGGGACCCTTTGAGCATGGGGCTAGTGAAGTTTCACAGCTGCTTCAGTCTGTGTGTGAGCAGTGCCTGGGCCCATGAGCCTTGTACTTTCCTTTATGGATTTGATTCTATTCTCAGGAATGGGACAGTCTCTGCTCCACACGTGCTTCAAAGAAGCCGTGCACTCACCTCTTCCAAGTGCACACATCAGTCCCTCATGCCAGCACGTTGTTAAACACCTCCAGTCAAACACCTCAGTTGCATCATTTGATGCATAAACAGGGACTTACATCTGCTCCAGGTCTGCCCCATTACTTTGATGTGACCCTGAGGTGGCACTGCCACCTGTGCTGCTGCAGGAACAGCCACGGGGAGAAGGGAATCACCCTTGGAGGCAGCAGCTGGCTGGGAGAGCTGTTGCCGGGAGTCCCTGTGATTATTCAATTTCTTTTTCACATGGATTTTAGCGCAACTTCAGACACGGAAAGCATGGAGCGAGGGCCTCTGCCTTCTATACTCCTCTCCTATTCCAGCAGTGCCACAGGAATGGCTGCACTGGGAAGGTTTTCTTGGATTGCCCCGCCATGTGAAACCCGGCAGTGTGGCTGGTGGTGTGTGACACCCCTCCCTGCCAGCGCAGCCACCAGCACGTCCCCGTGTCACGTCGCCAGTGTCTGTGACTCAGAGATAAGATGAAATCACGTTTTTTTTTTCTCAGTTGGTTTAAAAACACGTCCCTTGTCACCGCGGCCCCGTCCCGGGCACATCGTCAGCCTCACACACATGAGGTCAACGCTAAAGCATCGCCGCAAAACAAGGGCTCAGGCCAACCCTGGGGAAGGCCTGCAGGGTGGGGCCAGCTAGGAGCCGGGATAAATTCAGGGATTTTGGTGTAGCCTTTGCTCTTCCTCCTTTCCCTGGAAAGCGGCAGGGGAGCTCCTGGAGCTCCTGTGGCCATGCAGCTGCCGGGGCGGGTGCGGAGGCTGGTGGTGAGGCTGGAGCACGGCCTGGCCCACGGCAGCGGGGAGCTGCTGCACGGGTGGGTGCAGCTGGAGCTGTGCGGGGCGCTGCGGGTGCGGGCGCTGGAGGTGTGTGCCCGGGGCCTGGCCACCGTGCACTGGCTGGAGAGCCGCAGCATCGGCCTCAACGTCGTCTACCGGGACTACACGGCCTACCAGACCTTCCTGTACCGCCGCCGCCAGCTCATCCCCGGTAAGCCCACGGCGCAGAGTGCGTGTCTGTGCCAGGGCAGGGGGTTGGGACACCCTTGGATGTGTCTCTGGGCCAGGCTGTGGGGTTGGGATCCCTTGGATGTGT
>NC_031797.1:2282509-2305727 GCF_001522545.3 Parus major | reverse complement strand
CCCTTGGATGTGTCTCTGGGCCAGGCTGTGGGGTTGGGATCCCCTCAGGCTGTAGGTGTCCCCGCAGAGGAGCCTCTGCCCTCTATGGGGGTTGCTGACCCACACAGGGCTGTTTGCCCCTCTTCTCACCTCAGCTGAGGGTTTCTCTCTCTGCTGCTGGTCTCCAGGAAGCTGCTGGCAAACCCAGGGCTGGGGAGCACCAGAGATTTGTGGCTTTTGTTTTGTTTGCACAGGGAAGAGCAAACACGAGTGTCTGTTCACAAGTGTGGAAAGAGCACTTAGTGCTTCAGCCAATGTTTGTTTTTGGGTCCCTGATGCTGGGACCGCGTGCCCAGCTGGCACGTTGCTTAGATCTCCAAGAGCACAAGCCACTTGCATACCACAAGCCATTCTTTGTGTGCTTGGGATGAAATGATCCAGAGCTGAGGGATATGGGATGTCTCAGCTCTCCATCCACTCATTAACTCTGGCTTTTCTCAGGAACATGCATGTCTTTTATCCTCCCCTCCAATAACAGTGTCACAGCCATTCCTCTGTGGCTTTTCCTCCCCCTTTCCCTGTTTCTCATGGCCTTGTTACTACCTGTGGCATGGTTGCCCAGGCCTGGAAATGGCTGTAGGACTTATGCTGAGGGCATTTCATTGTGTCAGTGGCCAAGTGCAACCCAGAGAGTGGTGCCAGCCCAATCTGGCAAATGTAGACTTTGCAGGAATAAACTGGAGGGATGGAAAAGGGAACTGAGTTGGTTTCCTGGAGTGTTCCTGTCTCTGGACTGCACTGGGAAGGTAATTTTCTCTATTTCTGGATGACTGTGCTCTGCCATCTGCTCCAAACACCTGTACTGCTCTGGAGGTTCTGTCTTTTGGCAGCAGCTCTTCCATGCTGTGCCTGAGGTTGTCCCCTTGGCAGCTGCACCTCTATGAAGTGTCCAAATTACAATTAAGCCCTTGCCCTGGATCCTGAGCGCTTGGTCATGCAGAACTTGGTTGGTGTCCCATTAGCTCTGAGGTGACAAGGGTGAGTTTATCTCCCATTATCCCTGCAGGAAATGTCTGTAGGGAAGCCACAAGCTGCTGCCAGCACGTTTGGATTCTGCTGCTGGGATTGTGTGTGATAGGAGCCCCTGGAGCCATCTGGGGAAGGGCACTTGGCCAAGGGCTGCAGGAATTGCAGGAGCTGCTCGGCCTCGCAGGCACCCTGCACAGCTGTAGCTCAGAGCTGATGGTTCCTGGCCCCTGTTACTGCACAGGGAGTGCTGAGCTGGACTGCCTTGGGGACAGAAAGCCACACCACAACTTGGGGACTGGGATTTTATTGTCTCTGTCCATACACAGATCCCTTTTCTGCCTTGTGAGACACGTGTGATCACCAGGGCGTTTTAAGGGAGTGAATAGCAGAGAGGGGCTGTCCTGCAGCCAAAATAACTTCCTTTGGATCTCTCTGTCCCCTGTTCTGTCCCCAACAGCAGCGTGAGGGCCTTCTGATGTCAGCTGGTGAGAAACGTGCCACCATCCGACAGTCAGTCCCTGTGACTGCTCCTTTCTTGTTGCTTCTCCACGAGATCAGCTGTGTCTGCGTGGTGTTTAAAAAATGCAGGTTTTGTCATGGTAACAAGGCAGTGCAGAGGAGGGAAGCCAGGCACAGATAAGCGCCCTCCCTTCTGCTCTCCCCTCAGCTGAGTTTATCTGCAGTTTCCTGGCAGGGTGGTGAGCGCTGGCACCGGGGTGCTGTGCTGAGAGACAAGAAAAAAGTGTGCAAGAAGGATGTTCAGGCAGGGCCTTTAAACGTGTGTTGTGTAATCATTTGAGAGAGGAGGAGAGGAAAAGACAGGGGGTTAATGGGCAAAGGCAGCACAAGGAAAACCCTGGACTCCTCTGTGTGAGGTGATGGGAGGGCCCCGTGTTGTGCAGTGATCTTTTCTGTCCAAGGATCCTGCAGCACTTCCCAAAGGTGTAGTTCCTGCCCTGGTGAGGGACAAACATCCAGAAGCCATTTTATTTTAATGGAGACATCCAGAAGAGTTTTGGCATCAGGGCTCTCCTTCGTTTGCGGGATGGCTCTCAATCATCACCTTAATCCTTGTCCATACACAGCAATCCCCAATCTGGCAGGGATGGAGCTGCTTCCTCAGTCTGGGAGCATGTGCTTGTGCCAGGCTCTACGTTGTCCCATCTCACCCCCATCCCGGGCTGCTATTTACCTATTTACCCACTGCATTCCCTTCTCTGGCGCTCCAGGGCCCCTCCTGTGACTCCGGGCTCGGAGGGGAGAAGCCAGCCGGTCCCAGCAGCTGGTCAGGGAAGGTGCAGCCCCCCATGAGCCGGGCAGGTGTCAGCTCCTGCTGGGAGCGGCTCCAGCCTGGCCAGACTCTAGATGGGGCTGAAGAGTTGGAGATCGTGCCCCGAGTGCTGTGCCCGACCTGGCCGGGTTTGCCTTGGGCACCCAGCACCGCTCCTGAAAGGAAAACTCTCGGCTGTGCTTCCACAGCTTCTGGAGGTCCCAGGAGGCAGGAGAGACCCTCTGTGGGTGCGGGGATCCCAGAAGGGTCCCAGAGGGGTCTCAGAGGGGTCCAAGGGGGCTGCCCTCCCTCCCCACGTGGCGGCAGCGAGGGACAGCCGGGGGCATCGCGTGCGCTGCCACGGGAGGGAGGTTTGGTTTGCAGGGATCCGCATCCCGTGGGCGAGGGCTGAGTCACGGCCCAGGGGTGTGTGCCGACAGGCGGGAGGAGGAGGAGGAGGAGGAGGAGGATGCCAAGCAAAGAGAGGGGCCCAGCTAAGGCTCCAGCCCCTCTCAAGAGCCTCCCCACCTCTAATGTCACTGCAGGGACACCAGGCGCCTTCCCAGAGCCAGTGTCACCAGTTAACTCGTGCTGTGACGTGTCTTCCTTCCTCCTTTCCCTCTCCCTCTGCAGCGTTTGCTGTGATTCATGTTTGCCCGTGGCAGCAAATGGTTGTGCATATAAAACAAACCACAGTCCCCTTCCCCTGGGGAGGGAGACAGACAATTCCAGTCTGGCACTGGAAACATCTAGAGCAGTGCCAGGCTTCAGCCCAGCTCATTTTTTAAGTGGCTGTGATCAACTGAGTTCAGCACAGCAGGTCCTGCCTGGCATGGCTGGGAGCAACTCAAAAATCCCCAAAACTTAGGCGGCCAAGTGCTGAGTAACATTTTTAATACTTGTTCTGTCTTATCCCCCACCGTGCCGAGGGTGCAGGGCTCTGTGCTCCGTAAACATGACAACCATCATTAAAGTAGAAGTTTCTAAGGGTTCATTAACCCTTTTGGGGGGCACAGATTCCTTTCTCCCCACTTTTACAACATCTTGGGGTGCTGCTGATGGAGATGTCCACCTTGGGAATCACCAGTTCCCAGTTTCCACACTTTCACCCCGGCTGAGCACAGGGAAGTGCGGATGGCGCCGATGGAACGACACCCTGTGCTGCTCCTGCCCATGCAGGTGGAATTTATCACTGGGTTTTGGACACCAATCCCAGCAGGATCTGGTGGAAAACTGGTGCTCGCCTGGTTAACAAGCGCAGGGAAGAGGATTGCTCACGCTGTCATTGCACAAGCTGAACCCCAGCCAGTTCTTGATTTCTTAGAACTAAGTGATGTCCCAGACATCACCGTGTCACCAGTGGGCTGGGCTGTGTCAGGAGCCCAGATCCAGCCTGTCCTGAGCCCTGGGAATGGCTCTTGGGAAGGGAAGGATGTGAATCAATGTGTGGCTGGAAGGAGAGAGGTTTAGAGTGAGGGATCCCCCCTGGCCACAACCCATGGCTGTGACCCTGGGAGTGGGGGTGCTGGACAAAGATGGGGTGGGATGTCAGGATTGGAGCTGCAGGGAGAGTTTTAGGGGCAAGAATGGGGATTTTGGGGGGAAAGGATGGGGATTTTGGGGGGCAAGGATAGAAGCTGAGGAGTGAGCTTGAGGGACAAGGATGGGAGCTGGAAAAGAGTTCTGGGTGACAAGGATGGAGGTGAATGGGAAATTTGACAGGCAAGGATGGAAGTTAGAGAAGGGTTTGGGAACCAAGGATGGGGAGTTTGGGGGGCAAGGATGGGGATTTTGGGGGACAAGGACGGGGATTTTGGGGGACAAGGATAGAAGCTGGAATGGAATTTGAGGGGCAACGATAAGAGCTGGAAGGGGATTTTGAGGGTCAAGAGTAGGAGCTGGAAGGGAGTTTTGGGAGGCAAGGATGGAGTTAGAGGGGAAATTTGTGGGGGAAAGGATAGATCAGGAAGGGATTTTGGGAGGCAAAGGCAGAAGCTAGAGAAGGGCTTGGGGGCCAAGGATGGGAGCTGCAAGGAGTCCCGGGGGGTACGGAACGACCCGGCAGCAGACAGGGGGTCACCCCCGGGCAGTGCTCAGCCCCCTGCCCAGCCCACGTTCCGGCGGCGATGTCTCGGTGTCTCGGGATAAGTTGGGGAGTCCCGCCGGGAGCGGACACGGCACCGCACGGTCCAACCCCCCCGTAGAGCTCCGTCCAGCCGCGTTCCGTGCGCAGGGGCCGATCCGCACATGCTCCCTGCCTTGTTTTGCAGGGCCCGGCGGGGCCGGCCCGGCCCGGCCCGTCCCGCCCCGCCGGGGCCGCCCCCGGCCGCGCCGGGCGCTTAAAGCCGGGCCCAGCCGCGCCGGGCCGGGCTGAGCCGCATCGCGCCGGTCGGAGCTGAGCCGCGCCATGATTTTCGATCGCCTCAAACGCTTCTCGATCGTGCTAGAGGGCGCGGAGCGGGACGGCCCGGCCGCCTTCAGCCCCGGGCAGGCGGTGTCGGGCCGCGTGGTGCTGGAGCTGGCGGCGGCCGCACGGCTCGGGGCGCTCCGGCTGCGGGCCATGGGCGCTGCCCGCGTCCACTGGACCGAGTCCCGCAGCGCCGGCTCCAGCACCGCCTACACGCAGAGCTACAGCGACCAGGTGGAGTTTCTGAGCCACCGCGACACGCTGATGGCACCCCCAGGTACGGCACGGCCTGCCCGAGGGGCTCCCCCGGGGCTCGGCACCGCCCGGGCGGCGGCGAGAGGGGCCTGAGGGCACCGGGGGCTGCAGCAACGGGGGTGTGGGGCTGCCCGGACACCCCGGCTGTCGGGTGTTCCGGACACCCCAACCGGATGAAATCTGGGTGCCTGGGACAGCCGCCGATGCTTGGGTGCATGGCACCCCAAAACTGCAGAAATCTGGGTGCTGGGGACAGCCTGGCTGCTGAGTGTGTGACACGCCGACAAGCTGAAATTTGGGTGTGTGGGGTGCCTTAGGGTCTGGGAATGGCATGTGTGGGTCCCTGCAGACACCTCACGTTCTGGGTGCACCCCGAAATCTTGGGGTGCGCAGCTGCACTCTGCTGCTGTGCAGGGCACCTCGCTTAGGGACAAGACTCCCCCTCTCCTGTGAGCTATTCGTGGCAGGGAAGCAGTGTTGGAAAGCTGGAGGTTCAGGAGCTTGTTTTGAGGTGCAGGGATTGACCTAAATGATCGTCTGAGGTCCCCTCCAACCTTGGGGTGCAAACTCTTGAGGGGGGTGGGGGCCTGGCTGGCCACTCACCGTCAAATTGGTCATCTTGGGCTCTCACTCCAAAGCTGTGGCTCGGGGTGGCTGCAGGATGAAGCAGAGCCCACCTGGGGAAGCTGCCCAGCTCTCCGAGGAGGTGCCCCTGTGCCCTGCGTGTCTGCAGACACATGGAATGCAGACAGTGCCCAGCTCTTGTGTCACAGCTGCTGCAGCTCAGCCCTGGCAGAAACATTGCTGTGCCCTCGTGCTGCTCCTTGCTGGGTGCTGCACATCTCTGTGACCCGCCCGGGGAGGAAGTTCTGCAGGAGGGAGCTAATCCTCCTCAATCTGTTTTACCCACAGACAATGGTGAGGCCACTGTCCTGCAGGCAGGAAGGCACGAGTTCCCCTTCACCTTCCAGCTCCCTGAGTAAGTTGGTGTTTTTGTGGGGGAGAGGACATCTTGAAAATGAGGTTTTTGTGAGCAAAACCCTTACAAAATTGTTTATTGCTCTTGCCCAGGACCCTGGCCACCTCCTTTGAGGGGAAGCATGGCAGTGTGCGCTACTGGGTGAAGGCCAAGCTGCACAGACCCTGGTCAACAGTGAAGAAGGCAAAGAAGGAGTTCACTGTGATTGAACCCATCGACATAAACACCCCTGCACTGCTGGTGAGCTCCCCCTGCTCCACCCTGGGGCTCTGACACCCAAAACGCAGCCAGGAAGCCCATGGGGAAGGTGTCTGCCTGCCCTTCAGCCTTACAGTGCAGGCCTGCTTTCCAGAGGGAATATTTTCCCCCCTGTAACTTGTGCCCTCCAGCGTTACCTGAGCTGGGCAGAGGTCAGCTGTGCCTCTTTGTTTTTGGAAACTTTAAGGCATTGCAACAGCTTCTTGCATCAGATACCTGAGAAATTGCTGATGCTCCCCGGCAGGTTCTTGGTGCCAGGGAGGTGATTGCTTTGAGTTTCATCCTTAGTTACTAAATAGCCTAAATATTTCCCTTTTTCCAGGCTCCCCAGGCAGGTGCTAAGGAGAAACTTGCACGTGCCTGGTACTGCAACCGTGGCCAAGTATCTGTGACTGCCAAGATTGATCGAAAAGGCTACACCCCAGGTGAGACTAGGTGCCCTTCAACCTCAGTGGGCGCTGGGACAGACCCCAGAGGAGGGGGTTTGGTGAGCTGGCAGGAAATTAGAGAACTTTAGATGTGAGCAGTGTCCTTGGGATGTTCCTCCTGGATGAACCCGTGTGCCTGCCCTGTCAGACAGTGTGGCCAGCCCTCAGTGGGCCTGTGCAGCAACTCCTCAAGGCAGTTCTGGGCTCTGCCTCCCCTGCTCCAGCATGTGTGTGTCTGTTTTGGCAGGCGAGGTCATCCCCATCTTTGCTGAGATCGACAACTGCACGAGCCGTGCCGTGGTGCCCAAGGCAGCCATAATCCAGACCCAGACCTTCATTGCCCGGGGCACCAAGAAGCAGAAGAAGTCGGTGGTGACCAGCATCACCGGGGACCCCATCCCTGCCGGGAAGCGGGAGGTGTGGCACGGCCGGGCGCTGAAGATCCCGCCCGTGGGGCCGTCCATCCTGCAGTGCCGCATCATCCAGGTGGAATACTCCCTGAAGGTGAGGGAGCTCTGCAGGAGCTCAGGGGACATCCCTGCCCCTCCAGACTGGGAAAACACCACCAGCTAAGCTTCCCTGCTGCTCTCTGTCTCGGCAGGTTTGCGTGGATATTCCTGGGACGTCCAAGCTGCTCCTTGAATTGCCTCTTGTCATCGGGACCATCCCGCTGCATCCCTTCGGGAGCCGCACCTCCAGTGTCAGCAGCCAGTACAGCGTCAACCTGGACTGGCTCAGCACCATCCCGGAGCAGCTGGAGGGTGAGCATCTCCCTGGGATAAACCCCCTGGTCAGCAGAGTGAGATGCAAAGTTCTCAACTGGGCCAGTTTTACTTTTTTTTAACCCAATTTTTTGGTTTTGGTGTTGAATCTCTTGGGTTCCTTCCTCAGGGAACTGGGAGGGTTTGGGAAACAGTGGGTTTGAAGCCCTTTTACCTGCATGTCCCCCATTTATGGAGAGTGTTTACTATTCCCTGACAGTTCTCCTTTCTCTCCAGCCCCTCCTGAGTACTCAGCAGTCGTGTCCAGCCCAGAGGCTGAGCAGGGCCTGGCTCCTCCGTGCCGCAGCGAACTCGGGGACATCCTAGAGGGTCCCTTCTTCGCCTACATCCAGGAATTCCGCTTCCGACCACCTCCGCTGTATTCAGAGGTGCTTAATCCCTCTGGGCTGGGAGGTTGGTGGAGGCTGGGATGTGCCACCTCTGAGGTTTTTGACTCTGGGCTTGGCTCTGCAGGTGGATCCAAACCCCGCATCGGAGAGCATCCGCCCGCGCTGCATGACCTGCTGAGAGAAGCACATCGGCTGTGTGTGACAGCGTGACAATCCCTGGGGATGGCAGCTTGCACCCTCACAGCACTTGAGTCTGGAAACGGGGATGTGAGACCCCGACTCCACTCACCACCCTCACCACTCCTGTTGTGACTGTCCCTTGGGTGCCGTGGCAGGGTTGGAGAACACGAGGGGCTGGCGGTGTGGAGCGGCTCCGTGTGTGGCCGGGAAGGACACGCGGAGTTCAGAACTGCCCTAGGATTTTGGGGTTAGAACAGGGAATACGAGCTGAGATTGCTCTCTCCTTGCCTGCAGTGCCGTGCTCCGAAAACTTCTGTCAGCTCCTGGTGTGGAAAACAGGAGCTTGAAGGCATTTCTCAGGATTACTGGAGAATGTTTGGATGGTGCTCAGGGTTGGGCCCTGGGGCATGCAGGTGCAGCCCTTTGCCTGTTGCTCACCAGGACTGCAGGTCCCCAAGGCAGTGAAAGGTCCTTTTCTGGCTGGATGAAGCAGAGGGCTCAGCCACTGCTGATAATCTTTGCCACAAGCCTGCGGGTACCTGTGGGGGGAATGGTTTGAGCCACTTATCCAAACTCTAAAGGCCTCCAAGGGCTGATACAAGGATTTGGGGGATGAATTTATGATCTGTGGCAGTGTTTTGGTGCCATTTACTGAGAACAGGAAAGCTGGTTCATGAGTGTCAGCACCAAACCTGCACAGTGTGCTGGTGCCTCCCCCCAAGATGGGGCTGAAACCAGCCCCCAAACTGTGGTACCAGCATGGGGGGTTGGAGCTGTGGCTGGTGGCCAAGAAGGAGAGAGGGAAACCCAGTCTAAGGCTGGTGGCAGCTACATGGGAGATGAGGAGTTGGGATGAATCTGTCAGGGCTGGGAGTCCTTGATGCTGTACCCCTAGAGGAGTCAGGGCCCTGGTGGGGTGAGGACCCAGCAGCAACCTGTGCTCATTGGGGTGGGAAGTGGTATGGGAAGGGCGAGCTGGATGTTGTAGTGAGGAGCCAGGGGCTGACCCTGCTCGCTGCAGGGGGACCTGAGCAGAGTTTGGGGGCCGAGGACCTTTGCATTCCCTCGCTGAGACAATCCCTGGCCGTGCACAGCCAAAGCCAGTGTGCCTTGGGCTCTGTGCTGGGGTTGCTCAGATGAGTCTTTTCTATCTGTGAACACTTTTGTAATGACCACTCTTTGTCTCTACTCTTTTTGTATGACTTTTTGGTGGAGAATTTTTTGTCTGAAATAAATTCTTTAAACCAAGCCTGGATATTTTTGTCTTCCTCTTTCTGCTTCCCGTTGTCTGGAGCCATGCTGTGGCTGTTGGGATGTGGGAGTGCTCCCTGTCCTCTCTTCACTGCCCTGCAGGCACCCAGCTGCACCCTGCCCCCAGTCCTGCACTGGGATTAACTGGGTCACTCGGCCAGCACAGCTCCCCGGCAGCTTTGGTCCCTTGAGCCTCCAGCTCCTCCACATCTGTGCACTTTTGGCACTTTTCCCCTTACCTGGGATGCAGGGCTGCCAGCAAACCTGTTGTATTTTTCCACACTTGCTTCCTGTTTGTGTCCAGGCTCCCGGAGGACAGACACAGTCTCCTCCATCCTGAAAGCCTGGCAGGGACCCAGCTGGGAGCTGGGACACTCCTGCATTGGCTCAGCCAGTCCCAAGGAGGGTTGAGATCAGCCCTGTGCTGGCTGGGAGCTGCTGCCCTGTGGGAAGAGCAGGGAGGCTCCTTCACCTGCTTCCTTGGGCTGGAATTTGGTTTTTCACAGCATTTTTGTGCTCCGTGTCTCCCCTGGGCATGGCAAGTCTTGGTGCATCCAAGGCAGGTTTTGAATCAGGGCTTTAATTTTCTCTTCCACGGACTGTGCTGCTTAAAAATACTGCCACTGGAATGTGATTTTTTTCCCCCCCCACTTTATTTTTTTGTTTGCTGAGCTGCTCAGCCCCGCAGCTGCATCAGAGCACGTGCTCCTGCCCTGAGCCAGAGGAGAGAACTTGTCCCTGTGTTTGCCTGTGAGAACCTGGTGCTCCTGCAACCTTTATTCAAATCTGGTTTTTATTTGGCATCCCTGGTGCTCTGATTAATTTTTCCCGGGGGAGGATTAACCGGCCTCGCAGGGAATTTGTTTGTATCCCGGTTTGGGGGGATCGTGTCTGGATCTGCCGCTGGCAGCAGCAGCGGTGGCCGGTGCTGCGTGGCCTCGGGGGTTGTTTGGTGACATCAAAGGGGACACGAAGCACAGCGCTGCAGCCCCAGGTGAGGATGGCCCCGAAGGCAGCCCTGTGACCAGGCTGATCCCAGCCAGCCCCAGCCTGGCACAAGGGAGCCATTCTGAGCTGGCAAACGCCGAGCAGCGGGGATGGCCGGGGGCTGATGGTCAGCCCCGGATCATCTGCCCCGGCTGCACAAGGGGATGTTTATTCCCCGGGCCGGAGGGGAGGCGAGCACCCAGCACCCCGTGTCTGTCCTGCTGCGTCTTCCTGGGAAACGGCGTCACACGGTGATGGGGACAGGCCATGCTGGGCAACCCAACACCGGTGGGCAGCGCTCCCGGTGCCCGTGTGGGAGAGATCTCTCCAGCAGGAATTCTTGTCTCCAGCGCCTCCAGGTTTTTCTCTCCAGGTTTTTCTCGTACAGTCGGGCAGTAGCACAGTGAGATTGGGGCGGTATGGCCAAGCTGGGGCTACTGCCAGGAAAGTACTCCTGAATCCTGAACCCTGAAGGGGCTAAAAATACCTCGTCTGGACATTTGGAGCCAGGGCACGGAGCAGACCCTTCCAGGCAGCGCTTTCACAACTGCTGGCAGTGCTGCCGGTGCTCCCTCCAACCTTCTGTTGTTTATCTGCCCCGGCTCCAAAGTCCTGATTGAACAGCCCGGGCTGTTCCAGGTTTATTGGCACGGGAGATTTGGGGCTCCCTGGGGGTCCGCTGAGCTGGAACGACCCCGTGCCCTGCACGGCGATGCTGCGGCAGCACCGAGACCCGACCCCGGGCAGGAGGCGCGTGATGCAATTACAGTGCCGGGATTATTTATAGCTCTTGGCCCCGTGCGCTGGAAAATGCTGCCCAGACCAGCCGTCAGAATCTGCTCCTTGCGAGGGGCACGGAAACTCGCCCCCAGCCCTTGCTCTGCTCCTCTAGCCTGTCATTTTTGCCTTTCAATCCCAAAATTGTTGGAGCCCTTTGCCTCGGCCGCAGGGCTGCTGGGAGCCCACTCCCCTCTGCAGCTCACGGCTCTGCCGGGACACTCTATGTGGCCTCTCTCTGCAGCATTTTGAGGGGCTCCCCTTTCCCCCAGCCCTCCCCGGAGGATGCTCGGTGCCATCCCGGTGGCCCCGCAGCTGACGCTGCTGTCCGGAGGCCCGAGGGGTCAGTGGGGGGCCCAGCTCGGCCGTGCCGCGGGGACGGTGACACGCCAAGCTTGTGGCTTGGGACAGAATGTGCCGGGGCTGGCGCAGCCCTGCGAGGGCCGGGATTAACTGCGCCGCTGCTGCCTCCGGCCCGGGCGCCCGTCCAGCTCCCAAAACAAGCACCGCCTTCCCCAGCCCAGCTGGCCTGAGCCCTGCGGGGTGCAGCTCACCCCAGAACCTGCCAGAACCGAGGGGCACCCACCGGGGGCTGATCTGTGTGCACGGGGCTCGGGCAGTGATGAGAAATCTAGATTTTGGCCGAAACGGAGCACCCCGCGCTGGGGTCGGGGTTCGGGCACTGCCCAAATTCAGCATCTTTGCTCCGGTGGGACTCCGGGCTCGCAGCCCTCGCACCCTGCGGAGCAGCAGTGTCTGGAGCACCGGGACCTGCCCAGCCCAGTCACAGGGTCCCCGAGCACCGAGGGGACAAAGTCCCAGCAGCACCAGGCCTTGCTTTGGGTTTGTTCCAGCCTCCGGCGCTGCGGAAGCACCAGGGCTCGGCCCTGGCAGCATTTTTGGGCTCTGGGACTCTGAGGCTCCCCTTCATGCGGCAGAGCTGTGCCAGGGCTCCGGGCAGAGCTGTGCCAGGGCTCCGGGAAGCAGCCGTGCACCCCGACATGCCGGGGCGGCATCGCGGCCGCCCTCCGCCCGCTGACTCAGCCGCCTTTGCCGGAGCTGCTGCCGCCCACGGAAACCGCAGGCAAAGTCCCCGCATCCCTGAGCCGGGGCTTTTCCCTCCGGCTCGACAGGAATCGCAGCTTTTCCCCAGCCTGGTGCGGGCAGCGAGCCCCTCCGGCTGCGGGGGGAAACTGCGGAGAAACCGCAGAATTTTTTTATTCCAAACAGGTTTTTTTTTTTTTTTTAAATGCCGAAAAGCGGGGTCTGGAGCAGCCTGGTGGCTGCACGTGCCACACGTCCCGTCCCCTGTGAGCATCGTGCCAGCAGCAGGGTGACATCACCGGGACACCCCACAGACCTCGACGGTGGCCGGTGCTGCCGGTATTGTCTTTGCAGCAAATCGCCACCTTTATTCACTGTATCAAAACCAACCCCTTGTTTTTTTGGGTCTGACCCGCCTCATTTGGGGTCCCTCACTGTTGGCACTGCCCGGCCCCTTGCACAGTCGCTCCTCGCTCCTTCCCTTCCTCGGGCAATGGAAAATTTTTGTGACTTTTTGACTTTCCTCCCGTTGTTTGGGAGCGAGGAAGGGGCCGGTGCCGCGCACAAACATGTCTATGTATAAACACCGGGGACCGTGCCAGGGATGGAGCCGCCGGCACCGGACCCTCCCCACGGAGCCGGGTGTCCCCTGTCCTGCCGGGACCCCAGAGTGGCGCTCAGTGACCCAGAGCCGTCCCCGTGGGGACGCAAATATTTTGGCTTTGTTAAAAAACAACAACAACTCTTAAAAGAAAAATCCCCGCCACGTCCCGGGTCATCCAGCGGCTGCACGTGATGTGCTGGCACACAAACAGGGAGCTTGGGGATGGGGCACGGCTCCCCCGCTGGGGTCTGCGGGTGACACGGCCGTGCCCTGTGCCAGGGATGTGGAGCGGTGGGATTTTGCTCCCCACCCCGGCTGGCTTCGCTGTCAGTCCCAGGAGCCGCTTCACAAATTGTAGAGAAGTTCCCGTCCAGCCCCGGGTGGGTGGGCGGCCCCAGGGGGATGTGGCACGGTGACATCCCCCGTCCTGACCCCCGCAGGTAAAACCTGGCTAGTGTGGCACCAGGGAGGAGCGAGGGGCACCGCAGTCACTGCTGAGCTGCTCTGGGGGTCAGTCGGGACACAGCTGGCCCCAGCTGAGAGGCGACGAGTGCGGGGCTGTCACCTCCCTGCTCCTCAGGGGTGATGGGGCAGCCTCGTCAAACCCCACGGCTCTGATCCCTCCTCCCACGCCCCAACCTCAAAGTCTTCAGAAACCGGGTTGTGCTCCTTTTTTTCTTCCCTATCACCCTGCAAGAAGCAGCAAATTAGAGCTGATTTCAACAAAAAACCCCCTCAGCTCGGTTTGGGGGGAGAAGGCTCCAAGCCAGCTCGCAGGGATGCCCACACATCACCAGCAGCCTGCAGCGAGCCCCCTCCCCATCTCCCAACCTCATCAGCAAGCCTGAAGGAGGTTATCTTTAAACGCGAGGGGTTATGCGGAGCAGGGAGAGGGATTTTCCTGCTGAGCAGCTGTGTAAATGCCACCGCATCCCGGGCCAGCGATGGAGGCAGCGATAGCCCGAGGGGTCCCGGCTGGTTGGGCCGGGCAGTGCCGGTGGGGAGGGCGGCTGCTGCGCTGCCGGGCGGTCCCGGAGGGGCTCCAGCCGGTTCCCTCCGCTTTCCCGGCGGTTTTGGCGTGTGAAAAAAATGAGGGAGAGTCAATCTGCCTGCAAAGAGCTGGTAAACACCCTGGGAGGGGATCTGCGAGAAGGGGGGTTGCTCTTGGTCCCGTGTTTATCGCTGCAAAGCTGGGCTGGCAGCTTGCTGGGATGAGACAGATGGGGGAGGCTGCTGTAAAAAGGCGATTTTTTGGGGGCTTTCTGGTTATCGAGTTGTCCTTAGCTCAACTCTGGCCGTCTGCTTGAGCAAAATATGTTTATGCTGCAAAACCTCTGGCCGGCTCCGCTGCCAAGGGGGCAGGGAACGCGTGTGGCGATAAGGGCGCAGCGTCCTCCCCTTTCGGATCACCCGATACCCAGGGGAGCGACTGCCCGCCTCCCGACACCCCCAGATTATGATTTCTTTTACTATTATTATAAAGTTTCCGTTGAAATAAAAAACAAAACAAAACAAAAAAAAAAAAAAAACACCAAAACCCCAAAACAAAACAAACCCTTAATTCAATGGCTATTGCTCTGCAGCTGCCAAAGCCTGGAAAGCTTCGGCCGTGCCAGGGGCTGAGCTGTCCCTGGGGCTGCCGGCCCTGCGAGCAACCATCCGAGAATATTCAAACTGCAGGGAGGAAAATGCCTCCTGCCATGGAAGGAGATGGTTTTTCAACCACCTCTCCCGGCTGGCGAGCTGGGGCTCGCAGCATCCCGGCGGGGATTTCAGTGATCTGAGCATCCAGTGCCGCCCCGAGGACAGCTCCGAGCCCCTCTCGGTGGTGGGGAAAGATGAAATATTCACTTTCGCTGCTGCTTCAAGCCGTTTTCCATGGCTGGGTTTGGAAACAGCCGTGGCCCGGGTGAGGCTGCTGCAGCTGACGTGAGCAGGAAAGAACCGGGGCGGCCCCGGGGCCTGTTTGCGAAGTAGAACCGAGTTGTTGTTGTTGTTGTGACACCGAATGGTTGCAAAACGCCGGCTCTGAAATACCCGTGACTTTCAAAACAAGCTGGACCCAGCTGCGGCCGGCGGCTCTCTGTCCACATGTGTCCGTCTGTCCAGCTGTGGGCCCTGCAGCCCCTTCCCTGCTGGGATGCCTGTACCAGAAATGCTTCGGGGTTTTTTTTGGGGGGGGTGGGGAGAAGAATCCCAGAAGATTTTTTTAGGGAGGAAAAGCCTCAGCTCCCCAGCTTCAGAGGTTTCCTACCTCAAGGAACTGTCAGGTATCCTGCCCAGGGGGGCTTTGTGGTGCTTGGGGGGTGGATGAGATGAGCTGCCTGCAGCCCTTGAATTCTGCTTAAAATATAATAATAAAAATCCCAGGGATCAGTTTGTTTGCTTAGGGATTAAGTCACCTAATCTGCCTGGCAGCGGGTGGCATTGTGGAGGTGGTGGCAGCGATGGCTTTTTGCCCGGCAAATAATCCTGCTCCCGGCCACGGCTGGTGGTCAGGCTGGGCTCAAACTCCTCACTGGCATCAGCTCTTCTCCAGGATGGGGTTTAGGGAGCAGGAAATGGTGCTGGGTGCAGGGAAAGAGCTGGCAGAGAGATGTATGGTCGAGGGAAGGGGCTGGGAAAGGGATGAATGAGCGAGGGGGTTGCAGAGTTGTGACCTTCTCCTCTGCCCGTGTTAATGCCAGGGTGTGGCTCTGCAGGGCTGTTTCCCCGAGGCTGGAAAATAGGTTAGACTCCTCAAGCTGGGAGCAAAACATCTTAATGTGGTGGTAAAATCTCATTCTGGGCCTGCAGGGCCCTCTCCTCCCTCAAGGGCTCAGACCCCCCAAGACCTGATGTTTATGGGGCTGTAGCAAACCCCTCTGGCTATGTTATGCTCTATCTCTGAAATCACGTCCCCCAAAATCAAGAGGAAATGGCTTCAAGTCACACCAGGGAAGGTTTAGGTTGGCTATTAGAAAAAATTTCTTCATGGAAATGGTTGTCAAACACTGGCACTGACTGGAGTCACCAGGCCTGGGGGGAATTAAAAGCTGTGTGGCTGTGGCACTTGGGGACATGGGTTAGTGCTGGTGCTGGATTAGTAGCTGGACTCAATGATCTTAGAGGGCTTTTCCAACCTTTATGATCCTGTGATTCTATAAAATCAGGGAGCCAAGAGTAAATCCCCAGGCTGCCACCATCTCCCTGCAGCTCCTTCAGGCTGCCCCACCTGCTGCCTTGGGGTGCAGTGCTGAATTTTCCACTCCACAAGAGCAGCTGGAGCCAGGTCAATCCATGTGCACGTGTCCCCAGTGCCATTTGCTTTTGGGAACACAGCACAGGGACCCTGTGAGAGTAGGGACAACAGGGGGTTTTCCCTTTAGGGCAGGGATGCCTCATGCTCGTGCCAGCAAATGACATTGTCACTGGTGGTGTGGGGACAGTGCTGGCACCACTGGGTGTGAAAAGGGAACCCCATGGAGTGATTTTGGGGTTGATGCATCCTAATGGCACTGGGCTGACCTTTGTCTCCCCTGCAGGGATGGGTTTTGGCTGCTTATCCCAGAGCTGTCCTGGAAGGATGCCCTGCTGGGTGTAACGAGTTGTCCTCGTGCTGTGGGTGGCAGTGGCTCTTGCCAGGCCTTGCCCGTGCTCTGTGCCACGTCTGGGTGCTGTGCTGGGGTAGAGGAACAGCAAGGTCACATCCTGGCTGCAAGAGCTGGCCTGGCAGCTCTCCTTGGGTCACCAAGCTCAGCATGGCGCCTGGGGACTCATTTGGAAACCAGTCCTGTGAAATTTAAACTAATTAGCAAGTCCCGAGCCACTCTCTAGAGTTAATTGGCAAGCCTGGCTTGATTAGTTTTCCTGGGCACATCCATGGCACCACATTCCTGGCAGAGCACTGGGTGGCTTGGGACACGTCTGGGGGAAAATGCACAGGGCCACTGCTGGGGACAGAGCCATTGGTGGGGACAGGCCCTGGAGCCATCAGAGAGGCTGTGAGCAGCACCAGAGATGGGATGGATCCCTGGGGAGTGACCCCATGGGGGCACTGAGGAGGGTCTCGTGTCCCCTCCCTGCCCAGGGTGTTTTTAATGCAGCAGCAGGGCCTGGCTGTCCTGCTGTGAACTCGTTCCAAGAGCTGGAATGATTAACTGGCATCAGTGCTGGCCCCGAGCCGGGCCATGTGTTTACTGCTGCCACCCAACCGTGCTGAGCTCTCAGTGACCCTCGCTGTTTTCCCTCATCGTTCTGTCCCCCAAACCTGGCTGTAAACAGGGGCCGGGGCTGAAACCCGAGTGTGCCTCCTCGCCAGTAACCAGATACTTCCTCCACATGTGCCTGGAGTGCTCTGAAGTGAGCCTGGCGTCGCCCAAATCCCAACAAAATCCCTAAATCTGATGTCTGCGCTGGGCTTCTGCTCGGCAGGATGCCAGACCTTCCCCCTCCAGCCGATCCCCAGGGATTTGGGGGGCTGGAGGTGCAAAGTTGCCGGGCACAGGGGTCTGACACAGACTCCTGACACTCGCGGGGAGGGAACTATGGATTTGCTCTGCCAAGAAGTTTGGAATCGCCGTGGGGACGTGGGGCTGGTGCCACCTCGTGGTTCCAGCAGCAGCTGAGCCGGGCTGGACGCGCGGTGCCGGACAGCGGTGGCACTGCTGGCACGGAGCTGGGGGTCCCCCATGTGCCCATCCGGATGAGACCCCCGGCCATGGGAGCGACAGCACCGCAGCCGCCTCATCCCTGGAGCGCTGGGAATGGCCAGAAATACATCCCCAGCCGTCCCTGGCCGAGGTCTGGCTGAAGGAGCCGCCCCGGTTCTGTCTCCGCTCGGCACCGCCGCGGTTGCACCGAGCGCGATCTGAGCGAAATCCTTTGCGAAACGCGAGTGGAACCACGAGCAGCAGCGAGACCGAGCGTCAGTGGCAGAGACACCGCGGCTGCATTTCCCCGTGTTACTAAACCCACGTAGCTTTTTGGTTTTTAAAGATTTTTTTTTTTTTTCTTTGCCGTCTCAGCAAGTAAACACCGTCGCGCCAGGCAGAGAAAACCACAGATCGCTTTTCATCTCCAGTTCTGTCCCAGATAAGGCCCGAGGAGGCGGCGTGGCTCCACTGGAGGGGGCTGGGGGGGCCCCCATGGACCCCCATCCCGGCTGCCTCCCTGCGCCCTCCACAGCGCCGTGGATTGAACCTCGCCTCTAAATCCTTGCTCTAATCTGCTCGGGTCAGGGGAGGAAAAACCATCTCAGCCCTGCTGCTTTGTGCAATTGTTTTAATTTTTTAATGTTTGTGTTTATTTTTTTAAATTTTTTTTTCCTTTAGTTTTTGCACATTTTAAAATTTTTTCGCAGGTATCTGGTGTTTAGTGCTGGGGCTTTTTGAGTCCCCACCACGATACTGGTTCCAGAGGCAGCAGCCGGCTGGATGAGGCTCTGCTTCTCCTCCCCATCCAGCCATGGAAATACCCTCGGTCCTGGCCAGAAGCTGCAGCCGCCTTCGCTTGGGTTTTATCGCTGGTGAAAGGTTGAGGCTGGAAACAGCGTGGCCAAAACCTGTCCCGGTGCAATGCCGCATCCAGAGACATCGCCTTCCGTGTCCTGGAAACCAGAAAACCCCCTGAAAGTGCCGGTGCCACGCACGGACTGGGCACTCAGCATCCCACACAGACACCTCGCATTCCATGGGACACCCCCGTGCCCTTCCTGCTCCTCCAGCCCGGTGATGGTCACGGCACGGGATCCCATCCTTCCTCATCCCTGATGATGATGGGTTTGTCGGAGATGAGGAGGGCAATGGGGATCAGCGGCTGGTGCATCCCCTGCCTCCCCTCCTCTTCCTCCTCCTCCTCCTCTCTGGGTGGGTGTCCGGCCCTGCTGCCGGAGGGTGGAGATCCCCCCGGGCTCAGAGTGTCCTGCCTGCGGTAGGCGAAGGGCAGCTCCTCCCCGCAGCCCTGCGGGAACGCCACCGCTGCCGCCGGCTTTTCCAGCGCTGGGCCGGCCTGCGACACCTCGGGGAGTGGCACCGCAGTCTGGGTGTCCGTGTCAGGCGTCTCCTCACTGGGATTCGGCTCCGTCAGCAGCAGCTCGGCTGGGCTGAACCTCTCCGAGGGCTCCAGGAGGCCTGTCCGGGGCTGGCCCTAAGGGTTGGGTGGGTTTGGGGTGGAATATCCCGAGCCAGGGCTGTGCATGGGCGTTTGGGGCTGTGGGATGTGCCCCCTCCTGCACCTTAAACCTCACCTGGCTCATCTCGTCCGCCGAGAACTGGATGGCTTTGGTGCCCACGGGCTTGGGGAGGGGTGGGAAGAGGAGGCGGCGAGCCCTGGGGAGGGAGTGGTTGGTGAGGGGTGGGTGACAGTGGGGGTGGCTTTGGGGACGAGGGTGCTCTGTCACCTCTTTTTGCTCAGGTGGTAGATGGCAGCTGCGGCGGGGACACCAAGCGAGATGCCCAGGTAGTTCAGGTTGCTTCTCCACGCTGCTCCCCGGGGACCTGGGGACAGGCATGGCTGGCTGGTGACATTCCTGTTCCCAATAGGGACACAGGAGACGTTTTGGGGTGAGGGAGAGCACACAGTAGAGAGAGAGAGAGAGAGCGCACCCCGTGGGGACTGGGGGCTCTCAGCCATTACCCAGCCCCTTGGTCTGGAAGTGCCACCAAGCACTGCAGGTCCTCTCGCTGTCCTCTGTCACCTCCCAAACACCCACCCTGTAGGCTGTGCCAGGCTGGAGGTTTTGGAGGGTGTAGTTTGATGCCGTGGCATCCACTTCACTGTCTGGGCAAACAAAACCGACCTTGGGGCGGTCTGGTGGGGCCGCACCCTCCTCCTGCCCCACGGGGATCGGGGGTCCCCACTCACAGCTCGCGTTGTCCCCCTCAGCCTCGTGGCAGATGAGGTACTTGTCCAGCGCTCCGGGACAGGCGGCACGGGGGGACGGCTTCCACCGGAGCACAACTGCGGCGTCCCCGGCGCTGATGTTGACGGGCACGAGCAGCGAATCTGCGCGCAGAAAACCCAGGGGATTATTTCATGAGCGCCCCTTCTGGAGCGCAATCGGGCGCGGATGCTCGGTGCTCGCACACGCACCATTGCTGGAGTAGAGGTGCCACAAGGCGAAGGTGGCCCAGCCTCGCTCCGTGTCCCTGCCGTGCACGGCCAGGCGGTGACAGCCCGGCGCTCCCAGCGCTCCTGGGGACGAACCGGGGGTGCTGCTCAGCCCCTCTGACCCCGGGTGTGGGGACAGCGAGGGGCTTGGGGCGCTCCCTTGCCTCTCTGCACGTGGATGCTGTGAGCAGGGAATTCCTGCTGGGAGCAGACTCCCTGTTTCGGAGGCTCCGGCAGCGTCTGCTGCTCGAAGCAGAAGGCATCGCCAGGGACCGGCGCTTCCCACCGCGCAGTCACGGTGCTGCCGGCCACGCTGATCTCCTTGAACCTGAGATCTGGGATGAAACGGGGGAAAATCGGGGTAGCTGGAAAAAATAAAGCCCTGAGGGCTGCCAGGGGAGCTCAGCATTTCCAGAGCGGCGGGTACCTGTGCGCTGCTCTGCGGGCACACGGAGCTGCTGCGCCGGCCCCGGCCCCGCGGCATTGACCGCGGTCAGCAGGATTTCGTATTCAGCCCCGGAGAGGGTGAGGTTGTGCTCTGTCACCTCCCAGCCCAGCTCCACAGGGTCCTCCTCATCTGACTCTGCACAGTCACATGCCAACATGTGGACGTCCAGCTTGTAGGTGACATCCCTTTGCTCCTTCAGGACTGGCTGGGGAGGAAAAGAGGGGGACTCGGGGGATGAAATCGTGGGGGACACCCAGGAGGGCCCCCAGGGATGCCACTGTACCTGCCAGCTCAGCCTCAGCACCCGCTGCCCGTCTCTCCCCAGTTTGCCCAGCTGATGGCTCAGCACCGGGCTCCTCAGGATTTCTGCAGGAGGAACAAGCCTGACTGAGCCGTCGACATTTTTGGGAGCTGTTGGGATTTCACCAGGCTCCCCTTCCTCACCCTCGGGAACAGAGATGTTGCTGCTCCAGTCACTCCAGTAGCTGCTCCAGTGGGGAGGCTTGTGCCGGAGCTGGACCACGAAGGTGCCATTGACCCCCAGGACACAGGTCACTAGAGAGGGGTGCCAGGGTCAGCTGGGGGGGTCGCTTCTCCTGTCCCCAGCTTTTGGCCATCATGGGATGCTGGCTGGGGAACATCCCCAACAACCCCGCAGGATAAACCAACCTGAGTCATTTTCACCTGTCCCCATCACAGTCTCACATGTCACCTGTAGAGACAGCCGGGCATGGAGACACCCACCCAGTAAAACCAGTATTTTACTGGGACATCAGTGCTGCCCTGTGATCCCCAAACACCCCAGGGGCTGGGAGGGCCAAACAGTGCAGGGGACATTTGGCCAGGGACCCCCTCAATCCTGGGACCCTCCTGGCAGCAACTGAGAGGGATGGGGGGTCCCCAGCTGTGAGAGCTGCGCTGGGGACAAGCATCCAGATTTGATCTGTTGTCGTCATTAGTATAATCTGGGGTTTTGTCTGTGTAATCCCAGAGAATCCTGTTAGGGGCAGCAGCAGGATCCCACAGCCAGAGGATGAGGCAGAGCTCGTAAAGCAGTGAAACAGATGGGACACAGCTGGGTTTGGGGGGGACACTGACATCACTGAGCCCCCACACTCCCTGGGCTGCCACGGTGACCCCTGTCAGTCACTGCCAGCTTCAGCAAAGAGCATTTTTACCTGTGTCCAGCTGCTGTCTCCCACCCTCCAGAAGCGAGCCTCATGCTGTGCCGGCTGCTCCAGGCCTTGGCACTGTGGCCGTGGCACCTGCACCCTCAGCTTGCCACCAGTCTTGGAGAAGAGCATCTCGTCCGGAGGTGGATCCAGTTTGACTGGAAAGATGAGGTGCTTTTGGGTGGTCTGGCAGTTTTTAGTGCCAGTGCTGGCTGCCAGCCTGGTCCCCAGGGCACTCACCAGCCTTGTTGAGGTGAAGGGTGTGGTTGGGGGTCTTGTGGATCTGCTCCCCCCAGCGTGCCTCCACCCAGGCCGTGGTGTTATCCAGCATGTACAACTGGCGATGCGGGGGGCTGTAGTTGGTGGCCGTGCCCACCCCATACCGGCGGCACTTGCGGTTCTTCTCAAAGCTGGGGAGGGAGCGGGCACAGGGAGGGATCCGGGACAAATCCCATGGGCTCCCCCTCCCCGCCGCGCTGCCCTACTCACCAGAAGTTCAGGATGTAGGAGGTGTTGCCGGCGGGGCCGAGGGGAGGCCAGGAGCAGTGGAAAAGCTTGCTGGTGCATTTCTTCCAGCAGGAGATGTCGTGGGCTGCCACGGTGCCTGCGGGACAGGGCAGCGGCTGGAGGCTCCTGCATCCCAAACTCCATCCCGTGCATGGAGGGAGCGGTGGTGTGGCTGTTGCCCGCTTGCCACGTTGTTCAAATGGGGAATCAGAGCAGCTGCAGCAGCGATTCTCACCCCAAGCCCACCGTTTTCCCCCTCCCCGGTGATGCGGCGCTGGCCGGTGCCATTTGCCCCGACTCCTGCCCACTGCCAGCGGGGATTCGCCATCTTTACTCCCTCCCTGTGGTTTTGGGTATCTCCATCTCTCTCCGGGAGCTCCCCAGGTCTTATCGCCCCCAAATCGTTCATTGAAAGTCTTCTGAAGTTATCTCTCATCTCCCAGCACCGCAGGAGCACTTACCGCCCTGCGCCAGCGCCGCCAGCGCCGCCAGCAGCCACCCCAGCATCGCCCACCCGGGTGTCCCACACCGGATCCGGGGCTCCGCTGCCCTTCCCGGCTGCCCCATCCCCCGGTACCCCTCGGGTGCCCCTCTCGGGCGTGGCGACAGCCCCGGTGCTCAGCGCAGCTTCCCGCGCTTGGGGTTTCCTCTTCTACCGAGAACGTGCCGTTCCCAGGCAGCGCAGAGCCCCAGATGTGAGCGCGTGCCCCACTTTTACCAAAAACAAAAGAGAAAGCAACCAGAATATCCCCCTTTTTTTGCCGGCACTGCTGCCGGGATGAGGCCGGCTCTGCCCCGCGGTGGCGGCCCCGCCACGTGTCCCGGCAGGGCGAGAAGCGCAAGGTAAGCGAAAGATGAGTCTTGGGGTTTTCGGTTGGGTTTTTGGGGTTTTTTTTGCACACAGCGTATTTCTGGTCCTCTGTCCGTAGCTGGGTGAATCTCCAGCGGCTGCTCCAAGGTTGGGTTTCTCTGGGTTTCTTTTTGGGGAGGGGGGTCTGTTGTGTTTGTCCCAGAGCCGTTCGCTCCCTGAGCCGCGAGAACAAAGCGCCAGTGAGGCAGGAGAGAGCGGTGGCCCCGGGGCAGCAGAGCCGTGTGACGGGGCGGGTGACCCGGGACGGTGGAGCCGGGTGGCACCGAGGGCCGTGCACAGAGTGCCCTTGTTCCCGCAGAAAGCGGCCCCTTGTGTGGCCCTCGCTCGGGGCCGGAGAGCAGCGGTGGCGGGAGTGTCCCCGTGCTGGGACAGCGTGGGCACGGCCGGGCTGGGGGCACAGAGGGTCCCCCGGCGCCTCCTGATGCTCCGTGTGCCCTCCCTGTGTGTCCCCCTGCCCTGCCCGGGCTGGGGGTACACACCGAGCTGTGCCGTGCCAAACTGGAACGTGCTGGGCTTTGCTGTGCCACAACAGACAGCAGAGCGGAGCTGGGCTGGGCTGGGCTGGGCTGGGC
>NC_031797.1:2275213-2281142 GCF_001522545.3 Parus major | reverse complement strand
CGGGCGCTGTGGGTGAGAGGTGGGCGCTGTGAGTGAGAGATGGGCGCTCCGGGTGGGAGGTGGGCGTTCGGGGTGAGAGGTGGGTGTTCCGGATGCGGGTCCGCGAGGGGTGGCTGCCGTAAATTGAGCCGTGGGTGCTCCGGGGGTGGGTGTGCAAAGGGTGGGTGCCGTAGGTGGGCAGTGGGTGCTCTGGGTGAGTGTGAAGCGGGTGCTGCGTGTGCAAGAGGTGGGTGCTGCGAGTGGGAGCTGGGTGCTGTGTGTGAGTGTGCAGGAAGCCGGTGCTTCGAGTGGGAGTGGGGGGCTCTGCGTGGGTGTGTGTGAGAGGTGGGCGCTGCGGGGGCCACAGGTGGGTGCTGTGTGTGAGCAGCGTGTGACAGGTGGGACAGGAGCCGGGCACCCCCTCGGGAGCCTGGCAGGGTCTGAGCCCCAGCGATGCCATGGGATGTTGCTGGGGGGTACCCAACTGTGTGGGAGCTCCCGTGGGAGCACCGCGATCCCGCTCCCGATGCCGGTTCGTGCCGAACCGCTGTGCCAGCCCCTCTCTGAGCCCTTCTATTGCCCGGCGTTCCTGCTCCCTTAGGCAGAGGGACACCCATCCTCCTGCCCATCCTGCCCCCGCAGGAGCCCCGGCTCTCTCTGCCGCGCTCGGCGGGGTGATGACCGGGGACCCCCCGGCTCGCAGAGTTGAGTGCTGAACCGGATTTTCCGGGTGACCTGACGCCTCCATCCCCATCTGCAGTATCCGGGGGGCCAGGGCGGAGCTGTCGGGGCGGTTGGAGGATGGCACAGGGCTGCCTTCATCCGAGCTGGCAGCTCCGCGGGCAGCTGCGCTCCGCTGCACGCTCAGCCCGGGAGGGAGCCCTGTGCCGGAGCTGTCTCCCCGCGGATGCGGACGGACAGAGCCATGGCCGCGGGCTGAGGGGCTCTTGGCTGTGGGTGTCGTTCCTGGCAGCCGTGGGGGCCGGCTGAGTGCCCACATGCCCGTGGCAGGAGGGCTGGGAAGGGGCTCCCACCAGGGACCTAGTCCCAAAGCCTAAGCAGCAGTGCTGTCCCCAGTGCAGCCCCAATGTTGTCCCCGATTCTGTCCCTGATGCCATCCCTAATGCCACCACTGATGCCATCCTCGGTGCTGTCCCCGCTGCGGTCCCTAATGCTGTCCTCACAGGGATCAGCTGATGGTTAATCCTGGCTGCCACTGGACCTGCTGAAGGGAGATGCACAGGTGGATCAGGCACCCTGTGGGAGCTGGCTCTGTGACACTATCCCACATGGGTCCTCAGGGCCATCGGGGGATGCTCTGGGTGTCCCTGGGGACTCAGAGAGGCCGGAGAGCCCCTGGCAGTGGAGGGAACTGGGTTCTCTGTACTCTGGCACCCTTAGATGTGTGTGGGTGAGCACGGGGGACACTCCTCTGTCCCACTGCTCCATCTGCACACGGCTGAGCAGTAAAACCCTCAGCGTGACCCTCCTCTGCCTCCTCCCCTGCACAGGGGCTGCTGGCCAGCAGCGGCACAGCTCCGGGTGTGGGTGGGGATCCGGGCTGGGTGACAGCAGGGCTGGGTGAGGGTGCTGGGGGCTTCCACTCCATGTAAGGACCCTGTATCCCCTTATCCCACGGGCCTGGGCTCAGCCCGTGCTGGCTGCACAGTGACAGCCACCGCCACGCCGTGTCCCCTGTCCCGGCACCCACAGACGTGTCCCGTGGCACCCGGGGCAGACACACACCCGTGGGCCCCGAGGCTGCCGAGTCCCTGTGCACCCAGGCATGATGTCACCCGTTGCCATGGCAATGCTGCTGCATCACTGCGTTGCAGCGAGCCCCAATCCCGGGATTTCCACAGGGGCTGTGTGGCGTGGGCAGTGGGATGGGGCATGGGTACCCCGGGGATTGGGGAGTGTATGGGTGCTGCTGGGGGGCCCCCAGATGGGTGGCAGCAGCTCCAGCCCACAGGGGTCCATGCCTGTGACAAAAATGGGTCGGGGGTGCTCAGGGGTACGGGACCGGTGGGCACAGGGTCAGGACAATGATGGGGCATTAACCAGAACTTGCAGCTGCCACACGTCCCTGCATCCCACGGTGTGCCAGGGCACACACACCGGCCTGTCCACACTGTGCCACTCACTGTGTGCTGGGGGAATCTGTGACGCTCTGTGGGGTGACAGGTGGCACAAGAGTGGGCACCAGAGCAGAGATGGAGCTGGATGGTGCCCAACGCACCAGGAGGGTGGCACTGGCCTGGGTTCCTGTCCCCAGCTGCCCTTTGGCCCATTGCACCACCTGCGAGCAAACAGTTCTCACAAGAAATATTCCCAGAGGCTGGAAAAATAACTGACGTAGGAGCTGCTCCCCTCTCCCAGGGTGGGGGTGACGAGGTGGGGACAGGGTGAAGTTCCCGTCCTGGGGCCATGCTCCAGCTGGGCTCATGGGTACTGCTCCCACTGCACTGCCCTCGTGCCATGGCTCCTGGGCCTGGCCATGGGGCCACCAGCCCTGGGGACACTGGAAGATGTCCCCTTGTGCTGGCCCGGGGAGGGTGGTTTGTCACCCTCACCCTGGGCACTGTGAGTGTCACCGGTGCTGCGGTGACAGCTGGATGTGGCAGTGGGGGCTCTGGCAGGTGTGCAGATCTGGCTGGCAGGAGTGGGGGTCCTGCAGGTGGGCACCCCCCAACCCCCAGGGCCACACTCTGACCCCACCTCGTGCTTGTCTCGTTGCAGAAGGAGCTGAGCCTGCCGCGCCGAGGAAGAGCGTAAGTCCCTGAGCTGGGCCACCCAGGGCGTGGGGTGGGGTGTCACTGGGAGGGTCACACTTGGGGACACAGCACTGGCACCATGGGTGGCAGCAGGGATGGCTGATAAACGGCACCAGGCCTTGTTGTCCCCAAATCTGGAGTGGCAACATCATGTTCTCTGGCACTGAGGGACCTGACTGCGCATCTCCGGGGGTGTACTGGGATGTGCTGGGGTGTACTGGGGTGTATTGGGGTGTTCTAAGCAGTGCTGGGATGTGTTGGGGTGTACTGGGGTGTGGTAGGAGGCTGCTGCAGAGCTGCCCCTGTGCTGGGGCCGTGCTGGGGATGTGTGGCAGGAGCACTGGGGCTGGCTTGGGGAGGCACTGCGGCCATACCGGCACGGCTGGGGCTGTACCGGGGCCGTGCTGGGGCTGTACCGGGGCCGTGCTGGGGCTGTACCGGGGCCGTGCTGGGCTTGCGGTGTCTCAGCAGTGGCAGCGCCCCGGCACATCCCGGGAGCGGTGCGGATCGGGGCCGCCGCTGCAGCGGGTGGGCCGGGTCTGTGCGCGGGGCCGGGGGCTGCCGTGCCGTGCCGTGCCGTGCCGTGCCGTGCCGTGCCGTGCCGTGCCGTGCCGTGCCGTGCCGTGCCGTGCCGTGCCCAGCCGCGGGGGCGGGCCCGGGCCCGGCGGACCGAGCAGGGAGCTCCGTCGGGGCCGCCGGTGCCGCCCGCCCGCGGGAGCCGCCCAGCGCGGGGGCAGCCGGTGCGGCGGGAGCGGAGCGGGAACGGGAACGGGAACGGGAACGGGAACGGGAGAGGGAGCGGAGCGGGGCGGCGGCGGCGGCAGCATGAAGTCGCGTCGGGACAGGCTGAAGATCCCCTCCCTGACCTTGGAGTGAGTCGGAGCCGGGGCGGGGCGCGCCGGTACCGGCATCGGCACCAGGGGAGGGCGGCGGGACCCCGGGCCATCCCCGTCCCGCTGCTTCCCTGTCCCGGCACCTGCCCCATCCTGGCCCATTCCTATCCCGCTGCATCCCCACCCCCGGGCCGCAGGTCCTGGTCCTTCCTCCCGCAGTCGCAGCCCCGGAGCCTCCCGGTGACAGCCCCCGCGACAGCGCCAGGCCACCCGCTGTCTTTCCCAGCCACAGCCTTAGACCCTGCAGTGTTCCTGCTGTCCTCTGCCCTCCCCCTCCAGCTCTGCCTCACTTTCCTTCCCTGACCCCCCCAGCCCATGTCCCCTCCGCTCTGGGCCCCCGGTCCCCCGCCAGACCCAGGGGACGGTGGCACCGAGGGGCCACCAGCGCCATCCATCACCCGCTGACACCGCGCCGGCACGTCTTGCCTTGCAGCTTGTCTCCGAGCAGCCAGAGCCCGACTCTGCTGAGCCCCTGCAGCCCCTGCAGCCCCTGCAGCCCCTTACTAACCCTGCACCCCTGGAGGTAAGACCCCCCAAACCCTCCCTGGGAACTGTGGCCACCTGCTCCAGGGAATGAGGGGGGAGAGGTGGAAACGGGGACAGAAAGGTTGGTCCCCTCCACCAGGGATGTCCTGGAGCACCCCGAAAGGGAATGACTGTCTTTGGGATACATGGAGTTCGGTGGCTGGGGTCTGCACACCCCAAAACCAGTCTGACTGTCCTGCTGGCTTTGTTCTGCTACTGACTGGTCCATTTTGGGGAGCCCCAGTGGGAATGTTGTGGCAGCAGCTCAAGCTCAGGCTCTGAGCACCTCTGTTGTGAAGGGGGACTTCGAGAATGGCCAAGGGCAGGGCACTGCCATAGGAGCAGGGTGGGAGCGGGGATGGTGCCTGGAAAACCTCCTTTGTCACCTTTTCTGCTCCGCCGTGGGTTGAAGGTGAAGAGAGGCTGCTCTGGGGGAGGGAGTCCCTCTGTCTTCCCCCAAAATGCCACTAGCCCCTCGTGGTGCCCGGCCGGTGGAGGTGCTGGCCGGGCCCTGTGGCCTGTGCCCGGGGACAAGGTGCAGCAGCTGTGCTGGCACCGGCGGTCACACCCCGCCCTGTGGCACCCGCGGCACGGAGCTGCACCTGCCCGGTGCCTCCGGCGGTGTGCCGGGGAGAGCAGCTGGTGCCGGCAGAGCGGGATCCGGTGGGGAGCTCTGCTGCTGCTCAGCAACAGGCAGAGCCATTTGCGGGCAGGAGGGCAGGAGCTCGGGCGCTGCCCGTGCCCCGCCTGCACACGGGGCCCCGCCTGCTGGACCCCTCTGTTTGCCCGGCCTGGCCACCACTCGCCCCGCAGTGACCGCAGCATGTGGGAAAAGCAGCGTGGCCTTGTGAGTGCTGAGCTGAGGCCTCGTGGAGAGAGTTTTTGGGATGCTCACGGTGGGGATGAGATGGTGACAAGAGGACGGGGACAAGGACAGGCTGTGCTGGTGTCTCATGGCTGCTGGGCAGGACCTAAGGGGAAAGGTGCTGAGCCCCTGGCCGACCCAGCAGCACCAGGATTTCTGGCTGTGGCACTGGCCCGGTGAGTGTGGCGGTACCGTCCACACAGCTCAGGAGGTTCTGGTGGCCCTGGTGTGCCACCACCCAGGAGAACGAGTGTCACTGGGTCTGTGCTGGGATCTCCCCGGCTGAATGGGAAAGCCACCGTGGGTGGGAGGTTTCAGGGCACTGCCAGGATGCTGCAGGGTGGGTGCCCTGGAAGGACACATCCCATGGGTGGTAGGGTGCTCCCAGGAAGCCCCAGGCTTCAGGGCTGCCCCCACTGACTTCAGGGATGATATTTGTGCCCCTCGAATGCATCAGTAGCAGATGTTGAATCTTCATGGTAATCCTGACCCCATTTTGGGGTGCTGCCCCATTTCTATGGTAACCCAAAGCCCATTTTGGGGTGCTGCCCCATCTCTGGGCTAACCCTGATCCCATTTTGGGGTGCTGCCCTGTCTCTATGGCACTCCCGATCTCCTCTTGGGGTGCTCCCCCACCTCCAGGCCAACCCTGACCTTATTTTGGGGTGATGTCCCATCCCTACCATAACCGGTTTGTGCCTCCGCCGCCTTGCCGTGGTAACCCCCCCACCCCCCACTTCCTCTCCTTTGGGGGGTGATCCCCCCATCTCCATGGAAACCCCGACCCCGTTTCGGGGCGCTGCCCGTTTCCATGGTAACCCCGTCGCCGCCGGGCGGGAAGGGGCGGGCGGCAGCGGGAGGCGGCGGCGGGAGGCGGCGGGAGCCCGGCCCCG
>NC_031797.1:2270916-2274203 GCF_001522545.3 Parus major | reverse complement strand
GGGAGGGGTGGGAAGGGGACACCCCCTTTGGCAGCAGGGCTGGGGCAGTGATGGGAGGTGCATAAATGGGGTGCAATGGGGCTGCCCCAGGTCTCCAGCTGCAAGGCCAGGCCTGACCCAGGCAGGCTGGTGGGGACACATCCCCAAGGAGGGGGACAGGAGGTGCAGAGCACCCGCTGAGCCCCCCAGGTGTGGGTGGTGGAGGCTGGGACCTCCATCCAGCAGGTTTGGGGTGCTGTAGCTGGCCCAGGCATCAAACCCTGCCAAGGCTTTGTGTAACTGAGGTGTTGAAGCCGGTGCGGAGGCAGAGCAGAGAGATTCCCATTGTTGCTGTCTCTCAGTGTCAGTGTGAGCTGGCACAAAGCAACACGGTTGCTTAGCAAAGGTATCCATCCCATCCCAGCCCTCACCTGGGCTATGGGAATTCCTGCTGCCAGTGCATGAGGATGGGCAAAGAGGGCCCTTAATAATTAAGAAAAGGCACTGGATGGGGTTTTCCAATCTGGGGTGGCCAAGCTGGGGGGGCTTTGGCAGAGATGTGTAATTGGAAAGATGATCTAGGCAGTCATCTGTCTCCAGCTGAGCATGATGAGGCTGTAATTCTCATGAAGGGCAGAGGATTTGCTCTTCTTTCATTGGTATTCCTAGAATCCACGGTGAGGACCGGTCTGGCCTATTTAACAGAAAGCATATGATGTTATTTAGTGGGATTAAGAGGTTTGAGGGATCCTAATTTCCCATGGGGGATGCAGAGATGGTCGGTGCAGGGCAGGAGAGACGGTGGTTCGATGCTGATGGGGTTCTTCTTCTCCGTGGATGCTGCCCGTGGCTGTTCACACCCCAAACAGCACAGGAGAACAGCCCAGCAAACCCAACAGGTACAATTTCCTACCCACCAGCGGGAACCCAGGGCTCAGGGATGTGTAGGGAGGCACCCCAGGGTGCTGGGCAGGTTCTTGAGGCTTTTTTTGCAGTGCAAAGAAATAAATAAGTCGATACCCAACTTGTTACTCTGTGATTCCCTTTGAGGATTTAGGATTTTGCTCTTTGGAGGTGCCTGATGTGTTGCTTGGTGCTCCTGGGTGGGTTTGTAGGAGCACCCACGGTGTTTTTGGCTGGGGTGGGATGAAGGGCCAGAGGGAGCGTGTTGCATTTCACCATCCAGACCCTGATCCTCACCCCAGCCCCATTCCAACCCTCCCCCAGCCCCATCCCTGGAGGCAGCCGAGTTCAGTGCTGTCACAAGTCATGGAGGACAAATGTCATGGAGAAACTTGGGATGCAGCTGCTTGGTTCAGCAAATCTCAAAGTTAAACATGAATTTATCCCACTGGAAAGCGATTTTTTTTTTTTCCATGGCACTTCCCCAAATCTCCAGGCACATTAGAGCTGTTGGGGGATACGGAGCCAGCAAGGAAGGGAGCTGGGAGCACAGACACGTGCTCTCAGTCACGCAGCAGGAGCGGAGCCGCCTGCTCTGCCCTTTGAGATTGTGCCTATTCCCTTATCACTCCCGACCTCGCCCTGCTCCCTCCACCCCGCACCTACTTTGTCCCAAACCCGCTGTTTTCTGCCTCGGATTCCCGGCCCGCAGTGCCCGGGGCTGGCAGCTGGCGCACGCTGCTCCGATGTCCTGGGAAGTTTTGGGGGCGGATCCCGGGGGAAAGGAGCGGGAACTGCAGCTCCTTTGTGAATTTTCCTGCCTGACCATCGGTGCTGCACAGCCCTGACCCCGAGCCACCCATCCCTGCTGGCAGAGCCCTTCGGCACGGACACATCGCGGTTTGTGCTGTGCGGCCATCCCGCCCTTCCCGAGCTCCAGGAGCGCTTGGACACCGCTCCCAGGCACAGCTGGGCTTGCTGGGGTGTCCCGTGCAGGGTTGGACTCGATGGTCCTTGCGGATCCCTTCCAGCTTCAGGACACTCTGGGATTCAGCGGAGCTGCCGGGTTCAGCTGTGCGGTGCCGGCAGGCGCCGGGAGATGCCGGTTCCTCCTCCACCCGACGGGTGACACACGATTTTGCTCCGGGCTCTGGGGTCATGCTGGCTGTCACACACTTTCCATATCCCTTGAAACAAGCGCTGGATGGCAGCGGCAGCGCCAGGGCCAAGGCAGCATCAGCACGAGCGGAGCGGGAGATGCTGACAGCGATTTTCCACTCCATTTTTGGTACCTAACGTGCAATTAGGTGATGGAGGCAGAGCGGGCAGCAGCCCCAGCGCCTGCCATCGGGGCTCGGCAGCTCGTCTCTGCCCTGGGGCTGGTTTCTAGCCCGAGGTTTCCGTGCGGGAAGGATGGGAAGCAGCTGTAGATGATGTGTCAGGCTGAGGGGGGGTTACACTGGCGCAAAATGGTTGTGGGAGCCGAGGGTGGAGCGCACGGAAACAGGAAACGTCGGCCTCGCTCTGTGTCACCATTACTGGAACTTGCTTCACTAAAGGTTTGTTTTCACTTCCAAAATGAAAGCGAGGGAGAGGAGGCGAGCCCCTGGTCCCCCGGGCTGTCCCCTCTGCAGGACACACACACACACCCCGGTCCCTGTGGCAGAGCTGGCAGTGAAGCAATGTCAGAGCTGGCAGCTCTTTTCAGCCCTCCTGGGTCCTAAACCTCCTCCTGTGCCACTGCGGTGCTGGAGCAGGGCTGCTCACGCTGCCTCAGTTTCCCATCCGGCAGCAGCTGAGGCTGTGGGTTCTGGCTGCGACTTCACGGCTCTAACTGAGGCTCAAGCCTGTGGTTAAGTGAGAAAATCAAACACCAGAGGCAGAAAAGAGAGATGGGTTAGATAGGATGCTGGGAAGGAATTGCTCCCTGTGAGGGTGGCACAGGGTGCCCAGAGCAGCTGGGGCTGCCCCTGGATCCCTGGCAGTGCCCAAGGCCAGGCTGGACGGGGCTTGGAGCAGCCTGGGATGGTGGGAGGTGTCCCTGCCATGGCAGGGGGTGAGATGAGTTGATCTTAAAACTCCCTCCCAACCCAAACCATTCTGCTATTCTGTGATTCCAGGAAGGGATAAATGTTTGGGGAGGGGAAGTTTTCTGTCTCCCCCCAATGTCTCAGCTCAGCCTGGGTGCTGAGAGGGAACCTCTGAGTCCTCCAGGGTCACTGCAGCTCCAGGTGAGCTCAGAGCTCACAGGATGTGTGTCCCAGAGGCCCCTCCAGGGTGCAGGGAGGTGCAGAAGGGTTTGGGGGGCCCCAAGCAGCTTCCCTGGTGTCTGAGACCTTCAGAGGAGTTCAGGCCTGTCCATGCATGTGGAGCTCTGTCCATGTGTGTTTGGAGCTCTGTCCATG
>NC_031797.1:2252980-2269958 GCF_001522545.3 Parus major | reverse complement strand
TGTGTGGAGCTCTGTCCATGTGTGTTTGGAGCTCTGTCCATGCCTTGCTGGCTCTGGCTGTTCATCAGTGTCTCACCTGGATAGACCTGTTATAAATCACTGTCCTTTACACCCTGGATTCCACATCTGCCCCTCCCTTCTGTTTTTGGGATCTGTGGAGAATCCCTTTGCTTCCAGTTCATCCCCTCAGTGCTGTGGGTGTTTGTGGCCGTGCTGTGATGTAAAAAGGTGTCCTTTAATTTGTATCATCTGTGTGGGTTCCTGTTCCCAGCTTGGTGAGGAAACTCAGTGTCTGCGGAATCTGCAGCCAGAGGAAGCGGAAATGAAGGAAGGGGAGGGTTGTCCTCGTGCTTGAGCTTCTGCTCTGTGCTGTGGATATTTGCAGTTTCCTCTTGGCAGAGGGGAAGAACTTAAATGAGCCCATCAGGTTTTAAATGTGGGAGTGGGGTACGACAGGAGTGGGGCTGCAGCAGTGGGAATTTTTGGGGCTGAGCCACTCTTGCAAGGCAGCCTTGGACTCAAGGCTGAAAGGGAAGGAAAAACAAAATCCCTGTGAGGATTGAAACCTTGTGAGCTGGGAGGGTGGGGATGGAGATGGGGATGTAAAGACCCAGTGCCTGTGGCCTTGCAGAGATGCTCTGTGGGATGCTGGGCTATGGTGCCAGGATGGGATTTTTGGGGAGTTTTGGGGTGTCAGGGTGCTGGTGTTGCTTTTCACCTGGTGCTGCTGCATGTGGCTCCCTCCTGCTGCCATGGCCAGGGCAGAATTCCCACAGATTCCTGGTGCCACTGCAGTCTCAGGGGGCTGGGACCGTCCCCTCTGCTGTGACATGGGACCACCAGTGGGAGGTTTATGGGAACTGGGGGCATTTTCCATGCACTGGAGCAGGTCAGGTTGTGGCTGTGCTTGGCACTTCCACCACTTCCTCCTTTTACATCCCTTTTTCAATTCCTGCCCTGGGGCTGTTGCCCAAGGGGCCTCCTGCCTCTGCCCTCCCCAGCCAGCCAAAACCAGAAGTGGGACCTTGACAGGGCAGTTCTTTGTTAAAAATAACCCTGTCTGCCCATCTCCAGCAGCGCTGGGCCTGGGGATGGAGCTTCCCTGTGGCAGGTCTGTGATCAGTGGGGTGACAGCAGCCGTGTTCCCTGGCACAGGAATTCACATGCAAGCAGACACTCACGTGCCTGAGCCCATCCAGCTCTGTCTGGCATTGATTCCCTGAATGAATTCCCTCTCTTTCTTCCCCAGTTGCCGAAGCAGCAATAGGAAGAGCTTAGTGGTGGGCACCCCCTCTCCGACCCTCTCACGGCCTCTCTCCCCTCTCTCTGTACCAACAGGTAAGGGATTATCCCAGTGGATGGCTTCAGCATCTCCCAAAATTACCCAAATATTTTGGAGGGCTTCAGCACATTGTTAGCAGCAGCAGGCTGGCTCCTGGTTGCCAGGTGCCTTTTCCAGGGGGGAAATAGGTTGGGAAGTGACTTAAACACTTTCCCCTGAAGGAGCAGCCTGAAGCACCCTGGACATTGTACTGGGGTGGGTTTTGGGATGTGTTTTCCCCCTTTCTCCCTGCAGCTGGGAGCAGTCCCTTGGACAGCCCACGGAACTTCTCTGCCAGCACCTCCATCAACTTCCCCTTCGCTCGCAGGTGAGCTCCCACCCCCAGTCCCAGAGCTGTAAATATTCACTGGTAAAGATCATTCCCCCAACAGGGAACTGTTCTGTTGATCTCAAGTGACTTGTTTTGCTTTTATTTTTGCTTTTCTTCTGCCTGGTTTCTGGCCTGGTGGTGTTTCCTCTGCCGTGACTGGTTCCTCCCACCACCCCAGCCATGCTCCTCGGACTGACAGGCAAGTACCAGGGGTGGGCATGGGCTGCATTTTGGGGAGGTGTCTGCTCCACATCATCAGGGACCTTCTTTTCTAAGTGTTCAAGGCTGAGCTGGGCAGGGCTTGGAGCAATCTGGTCAAGTGGAAGGTGTCTCTGCTCATGGCAGGGAGTGGGACTGGGTCTTTGAGGTCTTTTCCAATGCAAGCCCATCTGGGACTCTGTGATTCTTTCTTTGCATCCCTGGGTGGGAAATTTTGCATCAGGACTGGGCTCTCTGCAGCTTCAGGAGCAGAAATATCTCAGTTCCCATCACACCACCCCTGGCCATGTGTTCAGCCCCATCTCGGACTCCCAATGGATTCTCAGATGTCCAGGGATGGATTCTCATCCAAGCCCCCACAGAGGCAGATCCTGCTCCATCCCCTCCCCAGCCCACGTAGCCCCAGATGCAGCCACCAAATCCTGTTTAACTAATTAATTAATTGCACACATGGAGGGCGGGTGGCTGATTTTAACCCATCGATCGTCGCCTGGAAAAACACCGGAGGCTCTCGGGTGGTTTGCACACTTGGAGCAGAGGGAAGAGCCAGGCTGTGGGGTCAGGAGTTTGTGAGTGCTGGAGCTGGATGTGGCACCCTGCCATCTCCTGCTGTCCTTGACTCCACACGGGAAATGGCAGTGGGAGGTGAAGAGCCTCGTCTTGACCTGGACGTGTCCCCATCCCTTGGGAACATCTCTGAGAGGAAGCATTCGCCTGCGTATGAGCAGTTCCCTTCCTGTTTATGGCCAGGCTCTGCTCCCCGGCGCCTGCTGTCTCAGGATGAATCTTTGGGAATCCCAGTTTCTCACCAAGAAAATTCCCAGAGGGCAGAATTTTGCTCTAATTAAAGATCAGACTCTCGCATGTGGATTTTTTTGCCCTGTCTGAAATGGATTTGAGGGAGCCCCAGCTCTGTCGCCTCACAGTGACCCTGCTGCCTGCCACTGTCCCTGCACACTGTGGCTGCAGAACATCCCCCCTCACCTGCAAAGCCCTTATTTCACCCAATTTCAGTCCATTCTGAAAAGAGGCTTTATTCCTCAAGCCATGCCTGTGTCCTGTTCCCCAGCTTTTGGCTCTGATGTCGTTGATTTGCATTTAGAAATTGTTTTTTTTCCCTGTATGTGATTGCCACGTTTGCATTCGCAGGGCTGATGGCAGAAGGTGGTCACTGGCTTCGTTACCCTCCTCTGGCTATGGGACCAACACCCCCAGCTCCACGGTCTCGGTAACTTTTGCTTTCTCGTGGTAGTCGATGATAAAATCCTAAAACCCCTGATTTTTGGTGAAATGCCTCGCTATCTCCACGGTGCTGGGTTCTAAAGGACCATGTGCTTTAGCTGCATCCCGCTTCCCAAATGAGCTTTTAAGAAAGGCATAAGGCTTGGCTGAGGGCTTGCAGCATCCCTGGGGGTTACAGTGTCCCATTACAGCATCCCTGGGAGTTGCTGTGTCCCAGGGTGACAGTGTCCCTGGGGTTACAGCATCCCTGGGAGTTGCTGTGTCCCAGGGTGACAGTGTCCCTGGGGTTACAGCATCCCTGGGAGTTGCTGTGTCCCAGGGTGACAGTGTCCCTGGGGTTACAGCATCCCTGGGAGCTGCAGCATCCCAGGGTGTGACAGGACTGAGCTGCCTGGGATGCTGGAGTTACATGGGATGGGGCTCAGTGGAGCCAAATTGAGTGGGAGAACAGGGGATTTGGGGCTGGGAGTGGGCAGTGCAGACCTCCCCAGACTGCTCCTCTCCTCATTTCCCACTCCCAAGCCCAGCCCATGCTGCCTGTCAGTGCTTCCAGCCTCCTAAGAGGCTCCAAGGGATATTTCCCTCACGGGCTTGCCGGTTCCCACCCCACCACCAGGAAGCACAGACCCATCCACTGATCTTCATCCCTCTCTCTCTCTTCCCAGTCATCTTCATCCTCCCAGGAGCGCCTGCACCAGCTGCCGTACCAGCCCACCCCCGACGAGCTGCATTTCCTTTCTAAGCATTTCCGCAGTACGGAGAGCGTCACGGACGAGGAGGGCAGGCACTCGCCCTGCCTGCGCCCCCGATCCAGGAGCCTCAGGTGGGGCACCCACCGTGGGAAGGAGCTGCCAGGACAGCACACAGCATGCTGGCACATCCAGGGAATCCTCTGCCCTCTCACAAGTTGCTGCTGGGGTGTCCTGGTCCTGCTAAATCTGTCCCAAACCCTGATATGGGTTTTCCCCTTGCGGGGAAGTGGAGAGACTTTGGCTTGAGGTTGTAGCTGCCTCATCCCTGGAAATATTCAAGGGTGGGGCTCTGAGTGACCTGGCCTGGTGGAAGGTGTCCCAAAGTATTCCATGATTCTGTGATTCTGAGCTCCATGGCCTGGTTCTCAGCTTCTTCTCAGCTGTTGGGACGTGGCATTGCTCTCCTGGCAGCAGGCAGTACCTGTCTCCTGGAGCTGAAGCTGGAGAAAGTGGGATTTGTTCCACAGTAGTTGGTTTGCAGCCTCTTGCTCAGTTGTCTGAGTGATTTTGATGCTGAGGAAGGGATCACCAAGCAGAAACCCCAGCATTGCCCATCCTTGTATGACTTACCTGCTGTTAAAAAATACAAATCCCATTTTTGGGCTTGAAGGGACTGGCCTTTGCCTCTGCAAAAAAACCAAAAAAACACAAGGAGTGCAGGAGAATGGGCATTTGTGGGCTGGAGAGAGGAAAATTTGGAGAAGGCATGGAGCCAGTGGCATTGTGTGAGCTGACCCTCAGCTGTACCTGCTGAGCTCCACGATGCTGCTCCAAGACCAGACCCTGTGCAGTGAGCCACCCACACTGCCCAGCACCAGAGGCTTGTGCTTTTTACAGGGAATGTTGGGTTAAATCCTCTTTTCCCTCTGAAAAATCTCCTGACCCTCTTTGCTACCAGAGACAGAGCCACAGCCCTGCACGTTGCCAGCCGAAATTTCATTAAAATCAGATTAATTATCTGACAGAGGTTTGTAGGTGGTGAGATTTGCAATGAGGAGATGCCAGTTCTGCAGCTGGCACAGCAAAGGCTGGGGCTGGGCTGGGGCTGGTTTTAATCACCACATTTATTATTTTATAGTGGTTAATGAGTTGCTGGCTGCTCCTGTGACTTGTTTTGCATAACGGGATCACCAGGCAGAGCCCTGGGAGGGGCAGTGTTGGGTGAGGGAAGGAGGAAAACCATGTTCAATGAAGGTTGCTGTGTCCACCATGAGGTTTGGTTGGGTTCTTAGTTTGCTGGTGAGCTGCAAAAATGGCAACGATAGCAAGAAATTGTGGGATCCAGAGGAAGGGATGGATGATCTCCGTCTTCAAAGCTGGGTGGATGATGGAACAGCCTCTCAGTTTTGGATTTCCAAGTGACTTGGGGTTAAGCTTCCCTAGAACACATCTCAGGGACCTCCAGTGGTCGGGATGCTGCTGGGAGTGCTGGCCCAAGGCTGATGGCTCCACTTGGATGAGTTTTAACCACTTGGAACCAGGAGTTAGGAACACCAGGAACCAAATTGTCAGAGGCAGTGATTATTTGCATAGATGTAAATGACTTGAACCTCGTGACGCCGCCTTTCTCCTCCCTCTGCAGCCCTGGACGGACGAGCGGAACGTTTGATAATGAGGTGGTGATGATGAACCATGTCTACAAGGAGAGGTTCCCCAAGGTAACTGCATCTCCAAGGATTTGGGGGATGAGGGTGTTGGTGGCTCCATGGCATCCTGGCAGCACCTGCTCCAGAAGGACCTCTCCTCCCTGTGGGAGCATGGAATGCATGGGTAGATCATGGGGGGCGTTGGGGACAGCGGAGACAAAACAAACCTGGTTTATCATCCACACAAGTGCCCCATCACACAAGCAGGCAGAGGTCTCTGGAGACTATGGTGGAACTTCTGCAGTCTGTTGGAAGCTGGCTCCCAGGTGGGGCCTTGATGTGTATGTGGAGATTTGAGCTGCAGGAGGTGGTGGGATGAGATTCTGGCTGGCCAAACACAGTCCAGGAGGTAGGGTGAGGTCCTGGATGGTCAAACACAGTCCAGGAGGTAGGGTGAGATCCTGGAGGGTCAAACCCAGTGCAGGAGGTAGGGTGAGGTCCTGGATGGTCAAACCCAGTGTAGGAGGTAGGGTGAGATCCTGGATGGTCAAATCAAACGCAGGAGGTGGTAGGATGAAATCCTGATGATAAAACCTGATGCAGGAGGTGGTAGGGTGAGATCCTGGCTGGCCAAACCCAGTGCAGGAGGTAAGGTGAGGTCCTGGATCATGGCACGGGGACGTGTGCTCCTGGCCATCACCATCCACTCTGCCTTGCAGGCCACAGCCCAGATGGAAGAGCGCCTGCAGGACACCATCACAAACTTCTCCCCGAGCAGCACCCTGCCCCTGGCTGATGGGGTGCTGGGCTTCATCCACCACCAGATCATCGAGCTGGCCCGAGACTGCCTGGCCAAGTCCCAGGGAGCTCTCATCACCTCCCGCTACTTCATGGAGCTGCAGGAGAAACTGGAGAAGATGCTCCGAGATGTGAGTATGGGGCAGTCCCTGCCTGGTGCCACCTCGTGGGGCCACCAAGAGACACCTGGCTTCTGTCTCCATTCCCAACAGGCTCAGGAGCGTTCTGAGAGTGAGGAGGTGAAGTTCATTGACCAGTTGGTGAGGAAGCTGCTGATCATCATCTCCCGCCCTGCCCGACTTCTGGAGTGCCTGGTAAGACATGGAAGTTCCTGTCTTGTCTTTCATGGTCTGTGCCAGCCTGGAGAGGAGGCAAAGCCTCCAGGATGCCCCTGGATCCCTGGAAGTGTCCAAGGCCAGGTTGGATGGGGCTTGGAGCAACCTGGGATGGTGGAAGGTGTCCCTGTTTTCCTTTGCTCCCTGCCCATGGCAGGGGGTTGGAATGAGATGATCTTTAAGTTCCCTTCCAGCCCAAACCATTCTGTGATTCTGTGGTTTCCAGGGCCTTTTTTTTTTTGGTTGATTTGCTGAATTTCTAAAGCAGTGACTTTGTGCTGTGGTTCCTGATGAAATTTTCATCTCCCTTAGTTTTCCTTCCAAGGCCAACTCACAGAGCTACATTTTTTTTCTCTCACCCTTGGCATGGAGAATGACAGGGGAACGATGCATCCAGGGCCTGTTCCCAATTACAGGCATCACCTACAAGCCTTAGAGGAAAAGTTTAACTCTGCAAAATCTCTTTCCTCAACTGTGCTTGGTTTTCCCCATCCAGGAGTTCGACCCAGAGGAGTTTTATCATCTCCTGGAAGCTGCAGAAGGGCACGCCAAGGTTGGACAAGGAATAAAGACCGATATTCCCCGATACATCATCAGCCAACTGGGGCTTGTCAAGGACCCACTGGAGGGTAGGGAAGCACTTGGCCTGGGGGCTCTGAGGTCTGCAGAAGGATGTGGACTCCCAGTTTGGCCCAGTTTGGATCTGGTGATCACGACTGAGCAGTGGGAGGTGTCAGGGAAACCTGTAGGGCTGAGCTGGTGTCATGGCAGGAAGGTCACAGCAGGACCAGGACGATGGCCAAGTCCTTCTGGCCAGCCCCACATCCCTTATTATTGCTTCCAACACGTTCAGCAAAGCAGATTAAGCTCAAAAACACTTAATCCGTGGCCCTGGGGGGGGAATCTTAATCCCTGGAGAACGCAGGAATGACTATCAAAAAAAAGTATTATATAAATGTTTAACCTCGTGTTGAACCTCAACGTCATGACCTGAATTTCTCCATTCAATAGCTCGAGCAAAGCATGTGGCTAAATCCCTGCGGGGTCTCTGAGTTTGGAGGGGGAGTGGTTGGGCAGGGGGTGATTTTGGTGGGTCTTGAGCATGAGGAAAGTGAAAACCATCCCTGTCATCTGCAGAAATGGGGCAGCTGGATCACTTTGACAGCGGGAACACCATCACACCGGAGAACGATGACACCTGTGAGGTGAGTGTGGTCCCACCTGCATGTCCCACCTGCTGCCTCCAGCTTCCTCCTGCCTCACCCCACACCAGAGCTCCTTGCAGCTCTCCTAGGCTGGGAGATGTTCATTTTGGATTGTCCCCAGGGGTGACTGATGTATTCCAGGGGAAGATCTCACAGTCCCTCATTTGGCTTCTTGGGTGGACAGAGCTCTGAGTAGGCTCTTGATCTGCAGAGCATCTCAGGCCTCTGGTGTGGGGTTTGTGACTGGAGAGGGCTCTGGCAAAAAGAAGCTTTTGGAGGTGGTGCTGGGTGAATTCCTGCCTTTGTTAAAAACCTGTGTCTTCCTCAGAACCAGCCTTCGCTCGCGGTCCCACGGAGGAAGCCCTGCGAGGGGGACTTTGAGACCATCAAGCTGATCAGCAATGGGGCTTATGGGTGAGTTGGGGAGTTCCTATCAGTTGTCTTCATCTGTAAACGATTCCAAAGCCCTTCTTTGAGCCCCACGGTGTGGGGTGGTCAGTGCTGGTGGCTGGAGGACCTGTGTTGATATCCGGCTGTTCCTCCAGGGCTGTGTACCTGGTAAGGCACAGGGAGACACGGCAGCGCTTTGCCCTGAAGAAAATCAACAAGCAGAACCTTATCCTGAGGAACCAGATCCAGCAGGTGTTCGTGGAGAGGGACATCCTCACCTTTGCTGAGAACCCCTTCGTGGTCAGCATGTTCTGCTCCTTTGAGACGAAGCGACATCTCTGCATGGTCATGGAGTATGTGGAAGGTGAGAGCAGGACTCGGGGCTGGACAGTGCAGGGAGGAGGGGAGGATATCAAAGTCTGAGCATCAAGAACACCACCTGGACATCTCCTGCCCTGCTTTGCTCCAGAGGGAAGCACAAGGAGATGATTTTGTGATCCTGATCTCCTTGATGAAGGTGGTGGCCATGGCCATGGAGGGCGTTTGTGCTCCGTGCCTGGGGATCAGCTGCTCAGAGGGGCTGGCTGGGAGCCTGCTGGTCCTGCTGACCTCGCTGCCTTCCCTGAGCCCCCTGTGTTCCCACAGGGGGGGATTGTGCCACCTTGCTGAAGAACATGGGCCCGCTGCCCGTCGACATGGCCAAGATGTACTTTGCTGAGACCGTTCTTGCACTGGAGTATCTCCACAACTACGGCATCGTCCACCGGGACCTCAAACCTGACAAGTGAGGATGTGGGTCACACCTGGGCAAGGGTGGAGCTGGCTTTGGATGGGGAAGGGAAAGCCAAGAGGGAAGGGCAGAATGGGTTCCCCAGAGACTGTTTCTGTGCCACTGCATCAGGACCAGAGGCCCTGGGGTGCGGCTGGTCCATCTCAGGTCTCCCCAGAAGCAAACAGCAGCATTGTGGGGTGTCTGTCTTCTCTTGCAGTTTGCTGATCACCTCCATGGGCCACATAAAGCTGACAGACTTTGGTCTGTCAAAGATCGGCCTGATGAACATGACCACGAACCTCTACGAAGGGCACATGGAGAAGGACACGCGGGAGTTCATGGACAAGCAGGTACGAGGTCCTGCTCCACGTGCCTGACCTGCCATCAGCGGGGTCTCAGATAACCTCGGGATCTGTTGTGAAGGGCACTGCAGAGGTGTCAGCCCCTGCTTCCCACACAGGTGTGTGGCACTCCAGAGTACATTGCCCCCGAAGTCATCCTCATCCAGGGCTATGGGAAGCCCGTGGACTGGTGGGCCATGGGCATCATCCTCTACGAGTTCCTGGTGGGCTGCGTCCCCTTCTTTGGAGACACCCCCGAGGAGCTCTTCGGGCAGGTCATCAGTGGTGAGTGTCAGGGGCAGGTTTGTGTTCCCAGCAGCCAAGGCTTGTCCTTTAACACGTGGGAGGTTTCATTCCATCCTGGCACACCTGGCTGAACAGTGAGGAGGCTCCTGTTCTCCCCACTTTGGGAGGGCCCTTCCCCTGCTGTGGCTCCCGGGGGACTTTCCTCTTGCCCAGAAGTGCCCAAACCCTTTCAACCATCCCAAGCCCCTTTCCCTTTTTCCCTGCAGATGAAATTATGTGGCCAGAAGGGGATGAGGCTCTCCCTGCAGACGCCCAGGACCTGATCACACGGTTGCTGAGGCAGTGTCCCCTCGAGCGCCTGGGCACTGGTACGATGGCAGCCCCCTCGGGGTGATCTGGCACCTTGATTCCCATCAAATGTGCATGACTTTGTGTCCAAAGCATGTTCTACCATGCTGAGGGTGCTCAGAGGAGATCTCCTGCTCGGGGTTCCCCCCAGGAAGGCTGCACATGGCTCCTGTCCATCTTTTCTGAGCCCTTTGCTCTGTGTGAAGGAGAGATTGCTGTTTGGGGTGGAACTGGGAGCATCCTGGATCCTGTCCCATGCCCCTGACATGGGTTTCTCTGCCTGGCAGGAGGTGCACATGAGGTGAAGCACCATTCCTTCTTCCTCCATCTGGACTGGAACGGGCTGCTGCGGCAGAAGGCTGAGTTCATCCCCCAGCTGGAGTCAGAGGATGACACCAGTTACTTTGACAGTGAGGCCAAATCCATCCCTCTCCCACCTCTGCCAATCCATTATCCCAGCTGCACTTTGGATGCTCCCATGGGGGGATGAAAATCTCCTGGGTGAAGCTGGTCACTTTTACAACCCAAGCCACAAAACAGATACAATCTTCTTTCCAGGCTGCTCACCCTCACCAGCTTCCTCCCCCCAAAAACCTCCCCTGGGATTTGGGACTGGGCTGTCACGCTGTGGGTTCAGGGAGGATGTGGGGTGCAGGCAGGGTGACTTCCCTTCCCCCTCTTGCTTTCAGCTCGCTCTGAGAGGTATCGTCACTTGGATTCGGAGGATGAGGAAACCAACGACGAGGAATCATCGGTGGAGATCGGGCAGTTCTCCTCCTGCTCCCACCGCTTCAGCAAGGTGCTGCTCTTGCAGCATCCAAAACGCTTTGGCACCACAAACAGTGCGGCTGTGCCAAGCGTCGGTGTCTTGGATGACACCAAACTCCCAAATTTCTGCTCCTTGCTGATGGCTCCTGTCCTTCCCAGGTGTACAGCAGCTCAGAATTCCTGGCGGTCAACTCTGCCCTCAGCCTCTCCTCCTCTGAGCGGAGTCACTGCGATGACAAAGAGGAGCGGTGGGACCGGCACTCGGGAGATGAGGACAGGAGCCGGCCAGCGGGCGCTGAGCCCCGGTGCGTGGCCAGGGGGGACTGCAGTGCTGCTGTGGGCTCTTGCCAGTGCCCAGGGCTTGTGTCAGGACCAAGGGTTTGTGCCAATCCTGAGCGTTTGTGCCAGGACCAAGGATTTGAGCTGACATCAGGGGTTTGTGATGGCACTGATGGGTTTTTGTGTTACTTCTGGGGATTCAGTGAGGTCAGTGGGATGTGTCCTTGGGGTGCTGCAGTGGCTCGGTGCCACCCTCCTTGCCCACCCTGCGTTGTCCTGAGCCCTCCTGCTCTTCCTACGCAGCCTCCGCTCCTGGACATCCGGCAGCTCCACGCCGTACACCTCCCGGCACGAGCGGAGCCGCAGCCCCACCGCACTGCCCAGCACCCTCAGCCTGGACACCATGCCCAAGTTTGCCTTCTCCTCGGAGGATGAGAGCCCTTGTGTGGCATCCTCCAAGCCAGAGAGACCCAAGTTTGTGGTGGGAGACTCGGACGCGGGGACTGGCGGCGCGGTGAAGCAGTCGGCGTTATCCGGTGCGTAGGCTGCGGGCACCAGTGTGGGGTTCTCTGGGGACATCCAAGGTCCTGCATGGCACGGGGTGGCTTCTCCACATCCCCAAACTCTCCCTCCTCCCCTCTGCACAGCTGATCTCGTCAGCCTGAACCGCATCCGCCTGCGGAGCAACAGCACCGGCACCAAGAACTCGACTCCCCGGAGCCTGGAGCCGAGCGGGGGCCGCCGGCTGAGCACCCAGAAGGATTTGCCAGAGAGGCAGAGAGCCTCCCTGGGCAGCCGTGTGCCCAAATCTGCCTCTGTCTCAGCCCTGTCCCTCATCATCACCTCAGGTTTGTGTGCTCTGGGATTTATCCTGCTGCATGGCCACTGTCACATGGTTTTGCCGGACTGAGCGGTCTCCTTCTGCTTGCAGATGACTTCGGTGGAAGTGCCCTGATGAGCCCCATCTCCCCTCACTCCCTCTCGTCCAACCCCTCTTCCCGGGACTCCTCCCCGAGCCGAGACTCCTCGCTGGCCATCGCCAGCCTGCGGCCGCCCATCATCATCCACAGCTCGGGGAAGAAGTACGGCTTCACCCTGCGAGCCATCCGCGTCTACATGGGCGACAGCGACGTCTACACCGTCCACCACATGGTCTGGGTAAGTGCCCTGGGGTCTAGTGGTGCCTTTCCCAGTGGGAAAACCCCAGGAGGAAGCTTGCATCCAAATAAAATCATTGTGTTTGGGTTGCAGAGCGTGGAGGAGGGGAGCCCCGCGCAGGAGGCCGGGCTGAGGGCGGGCGATCTCATCACACACGTGAACGGCGAGTCCGTGCTGGGTTTGGTCCATCGGGATGTCGTGGAGCTGCTGCTGAAGGTGGGTGACCAGAGCCACTCTGCTCTCCCAGGACATCAATTCAGCAGCTCCCTGGCATTGCCTTTGCTGGCAGCAGGAGCTGGCTCGGATCTGCTGCTGCAAAGGTTTGTTTTCCATCCCTCAGAGTGGGAATAAAGTGGCCCTGCGGACCACTGCCCTGGAAAACACCTCCATTAAAATCGGCCCTGCGCGGAAAAACAGCTCCAAGACAAGGATGGCAAGGAGGAGTAAAAAAAGCAGGAAAAGGGATGGCCAGGACAGGTAGGTAAAACTGTGATGAAATGGCATTTGTCCCAGTGTGTGTGGTAGTGGGGACATCCTCCAGATCTGCCACACTGGGATGTCCAGTGGGGTCTGGTCCTGCTGCCACCAGGTCAGCAAATTTGAGCCTAACAGCTTTAAGGAGAAGCCAAAGTTATTCCTGTTCCCCCAGCAGGAGGAAATCCCTTTTCAAGAAGATCTCCAAGCAGTCATCGGTCCTGCACACCAGCCGCAGCTTCTCCTCCGGTCTCCATCACTCGCTGTCCTCCAGCGAGAGCCTCCCGGAGTCCCCCACGCACAGCCTGTCCCCGGGTCCCACGACGCCGTGCCGCAGCCCCGCTCCCGACCTGCCCTCAGGTACCCCAGGGGGGGATATTGGCTCGGGGCAGGGCAGGATGCTGCGTGTCCCTGGGGGAGGCCGTGTCCCCCCACCCCTACAGTGACCTTTTCTCTTTGTACGGCAGATGCTGTGTCCCCTCAGAGCACCTCTCCCTCCTCCAGCACCCCAACGTCACCCGCAGGCCACGTGCGCCCCAGCTCCCTGCACGGGCTGGCCCCCAAACTGGGTGGGCCGCGCTACAAAGTGGGACGTCGCAAATCCACCAGCAGCATCCCCCCCTCGCCCCTGGCCTGCACCCCTTCCTCGGCCCAGCGCCCGCCTTCCCCCCAGCGCTCCCCATCTCCGCTCCACGGGTACCCCAAAACCCCCCATTCCTTCCAGGGCAAGACCCTGTCCCCCCCCACCATCGTCCGGCAGAGCTCCCGGCCCCGCAGCGCCGACTGCCCCCGCTCCCCCCTCCTCAAGCGCGTCCAGTCGGCCGAGAAGATCGTCACCATCCTGGCCGAGAAGAAAACCGGCGGCGGCCGCAAGCTGGGGCTGGAGATGTCCACGCTGGATGGGGAGGCCATCGGGGAGGGCGACTCGCTGCCGTACCCCGGGGAGCACGGGTACCACCCCGCCAGCTCCCGCCTGGGGGAGAGGCACGACCGGGACCAGGAGATGGTGGTGATGCGGCGCCTGAACCTGTCGGAGCGCCGGGACTCCTTCAAGAAGCAAGAGGCGGTTCAAGAAGTGAGCTTTGATGAGCAGGAGACGGCGGCAGGAAGCGAAGACGGCAGCAAGAGCGAGGAAGGGCAGGGCACGGCCGCCCAGGGCGGTGGCAAGGCCGGCTCGGAGCCGCCGCCGAAGCCGAAGCCCAGCACGGTCCCGCAGATCGCGGTGCAGGGCTCGGAGAGCGACGAGCAGGAGCCGGCGGTGGCCGAGTGGGAATGCCAGGGCTCCTACCCCATCAGCAGCGCTGAGCAGCCCAACAGCAGCATCTCCTTGCCCTGGTGGGATGGGTGCGAGCACCGGGACCGTGGCTCCCAGCAGCAGCGGAACTGCGGGCAGGGCTCACCCGGCCACTGGCAAGTGGCAGCACAGGGCCAGGAGCCGCCGGGTGCTCATCTCCCGGCTCCTCGGGGCATGTGGAGCGGGGCCAAGCACCCCTGAGCCCCACACTGGCACCAGGGATGGTTCAGGCTCCCTGTGGCATCCCAGTGCCTCCCCAGCACCCCGTCCTGTGCGGCAAATCCATGAGAGAAACGTCCCCGGAGCCGCTCTGGACCCTGGCCGGGCCAGCTGTGCCCCGGCACTTTGCCCCCCTGGAAGGCTTTTTGTACTCCCTGAAAGATGCTCATATTTTTATAGAGACGCAGGAGCTTTTCCGGCAGAGGCGTTTCCCCAGCTGGGCCCCAACCTCTGTGTACAGAAAGGACTTGATGCAAATATTCCTTAATTAATTTATTACTTTTTATAAGCTAAACGGGCAGTGCAGGACTGTCGCAGGGGCCAACCCAGCTCTGGGAGTCCCAGCCTTTCCCGTGCGTCTCCCAGCTCCCAGCCCACTGTTTTCTAACCCACTTGCTTTTCCCTACTTTTTAACTTCAATTCTAGCTGGAAACTCCCCGGATCTCCTAAGAACCCCTTAATTCTAATATTTAAAATTTAAAGAAAACCCCAAATCCACAGCAACATCCCCCAAATGCTGGGATGCAGAGGTGGGGGATGTTCTTTGCATATGGATCATCAGATGATGAGCATACGGATCATTTTATAAGCTTATAGGAGATATAAAAAAGGTTTAATTATTTTATTTGGAGATTTTATAGCCACCTGGCTCCATTGGCCCTTCCAGGTGGGGAAAACAGATGTTCCCCAGATGGGAATATTAATGGGATTTTTAGGGTCAGTTTTTGCTCTTTCCATTCCTCTCACACAAAATCCCATGGTGTTGGTTGGTCAGTGCACAGACACCTACAAAATCTCAATTCATCTTTTATTCTTTTTTTTTTTTTGAAGTCTCTCCAACCCAGTGAGCACCTGTGCTGCTTCACTTGTAATTTGGGAATTTCATCCCTTTCTTTCCCCCTCCGTTGCTCTTTATCCAACAAACGACAGCTCGACCCAGCATTTCCTCCCCATTTCTACCGTTTTCTGGGATATAAATGTTTCCATTTGTTTGATGCATGTTCCGGTTTTCCCCCTGCCCGCCGTGGTTTGGTGCCGTGGTGCTCCGAGCACCGTGACGGTGACAGGGGGACATCCCTGGTTTGCCGACCCCGCTGCCACCAGGCATCACCGTGCCCCCGGTGGATTTTTGGGCTGTGTGTTGGATTCTTTTGTGCACGTGTGGTTTGTGCCAGGCTCCGTATCCCGCTTCTCCCGTTCAACTGGTGCTGTTAAACCCCCCAAAAACGAGCAACCAGAGCTGCTCCGTGTTTCCTTTGCTTCTCCCTCCTCTCTCTGTATTAAGGTCTCGGAAAGGCAGCGGGGTTTTGGGGACACACCGGGCACCCCCTGCCCACTGGCACGGTGGGATGGGGGGGATTGGCTGCGCCCCAGTGGCGTGGATAGGGTGGGAAGAAGATTTTTTTAAATGGGAAATGTCTTCAAGGCCAAGGGGACTGTGTCTTCCTGCTCAGTGCCCGGCTCTGTTCGTACCTTCGGGAAGTTTTATGTTGGATTAAAATCGTTCCTTGCGCTGAGTGTGGTGTCCAGTGGCACTGGAGCGTGCAGGGCAGTGAGTGCCCGCTCTGGGGGCGATGGCAAGGGGTGAACGGGGTCCCAGCACAGGTGGGAGGGGACGGGAGGTGGCCCTGCAGTGGCACCGGCGTGGCTGGCACCCAGCCTGGCTCCGGCACCGGGTCCCGGCTGTGGGTGCTCGGTGCGGTGCCAGTGCCCGGAGCCTGGTCCCACACCCCGGGTGCGGTGCCAGCACGGTGAGCTGTGCCCAGGGCAGAGCCCCGTACTCAGTGCCATGCCCCACTCCCAGGTGTGCCCCATTCCCAAATCTGTGCCCCATGCTCTGTCCCCGGTGCAGTCCCGGTGCATTGCCCCATGTCCGGTGCTGTGCCCAGTGTCCAGTGCCCGGTGCTGTGCCCTGTTCCCGGTGCAATCCCGGTGTCCAGTGCAGTCCTGGTGCCTGATGCAATCCCGGTGTAATTCCCGGTGCTGTGCCTCGTTCCCAGTTCAATCCCGGTTCTATCCCGGTTCAATCCCAGTTCAATCCTGGTTCAATCCTGGCTCAATTCCGGTTCAATCCTGGTTCTAGTCAGGTTTAATCCCGGTTCAATCCCAGTTCAATCCCGGTTCAATCCTGGCTCAACCCCGGTTCAATCCTGGTTCTATTCAGGTTCAATCCCGGTTCTATCCCGGTTCTATCTCAGTTCAATCCCGGTTCTATCCCGGTTTTATCCCGGTTCTATCCCGGTTTTATCCCAGTTCTATCCCGGTTCAATCCCGGTGCCCGATGCTTCTCTCGCCACCAGGGGGCGCCGCCGCGCTCTCCCTTCGGGCTCCCTCGGCTCCTTCCGGAGCGGCTCGCGCGAGGGGCGGGGCCCCGATGGCTTCGGGCCAAGAAAGGGGCGGTGCCGGAGTCTTCGGGCAGCTCCGTCCTCTGTCGTCTGCTGTCGGTTATTTCCGGGATAGATTCGGGCAGTTCCGTTCTCTCTCGGCTGCTGTCGGCTGTTTCCGGGGCGGGTTCGGAGCGTTCCGGCGCCGCTCGGGCCTGTCCAAGGCTCCGCCGGGCCGGAGGCAGCAGCGGGCTGGAGGCGAGCGGCGGCGGATGGGGCCGGCCGAGAGGTGCGGCGGGGCCGGGATCGGCGGGATCGGGGGGATCGGGGTGATCGGGCCCGGATCAGAACCCGGCCTAGGGTGGGTGTCAGGACCCCATCAGCGTGAGGCGCCCCGGGGCTTGGCGGGGAGCACCGGGGTGGGTCCTGGGCCGAGGCTCTGTTCCTCATGGGGCAACCTCGAGGAAAAACCTCGGACCCTTCGGGAGCTTCCGGCGCAAGGGTCCCGCTGCCAGGGCAGTGCTTCGCCGTGATGCCAGGGCTGTGCTTCCCGATTCCCCCAGGGCTGTCCCTGTG
>NC_031797.1:2227287-2252693 GCF_001522545.3 Parus major | reverse complement strand
GATCCCTCCGGCTTGTCTGCAACCCAGCAGTGCCATCAGAGGTTCCCCCCGTGCCACTGTCCCCACAGTGGTGACAGTGCAGGGGCACCCTCGGCACGGGTCGGTCCCTGTTTCCGAGAGTCCTGGGCACCCCTGGGGGCGGTGAAGCCAGAAAAGAGAGGCCTCGCTGGGTCCCAGCTCTGGTCCTCCTGCCCGGGGGCAGTTCGGCCCCAGCAGTTCCCAGGCTGCAGCTGGTGCCCCAGGGATGTGCCCAAGGGTGGCTTTGATGTGTCTTAACATCATCCCCCAAACCCTGGTTCTGGGATGAGCCCCCCCACTGCTTCCTCGGGAGGTTGGTCATTGCATTTCTTCTCTTCCTGTGGATGTTTCTCAGCCCCTTGAGGAGGAAGATTCCCGTGGTCATGCACCTCCTAAACTGGAGGTCTGTGATCGATGGGAGATAAAGCCAGCGGGCAAAACTGCTGAAAAATGAGAGCTGTGAAGAGCTGGAGTGGCCCCAGCGTTGCCTTTCAATGGAGCCGTGGCTGCCTCTCCTCCCATTAATGCGCGGCTTTGATTTCCCAAGCAGCTCTTGGAGCCGCTGGGGAACTGGCCCTGTGACTTTCTCTGTGAGAGCAGAGAATGGAGACAGCTGAGTAAATATAGCCTAAATCACTGCTTTCCTGGCCATTCCTCCACCCTTCCCTGACATGCCAAGGGCTGGTGTGTCCCCGAGGCTGGACTGGGCTCTTCTCTAGCCTTCCACGATGTGGGAAAGTCCCAAGCCATGGTTTGGTTTCTTTGGTGACCCTCTTTGACGTGGGCAGCTCGTGCTTCCATCTGCCTGCGCCGTTTGTGGCACGGACTCGATCCTCCTAAAGCTGTTCTCTGCCCCAAAACCCAGCGTTCCCAACTCGCTGGAACAAGGTTTTAAGCACACAGGAAAATCCTCTCTGCCTGCAGTTGGGTCTCGCTTGGACAAAAGCGCTGGGTTGGAAGGGAAAGCGCGGCTCAGCTGGAATGTGGCGAGGAGCAGAGTGGTTTGCGGAGCCAGTTTGGAGCCATGTCAGAGCTCTGAGTGCCGGGGTGTGTTTACAATGAAAAAGAGTATTTATAATATCGAGGGCTCTTTTAATTCCTCTGGGAATCTCTGGAGCCGCAGCTTGGAGCTAAAGTAGCTGGGTAATGGAAGATGAAAAGCAGACAGGAAGGGATGGTGGATTTCTCAAGTTGGAAGGTCTTGGCTCTCTCACCAGTATCCAAATCATGCTGGTCTATTAACTTGGGTGCTTCTTACCTTGTCGGTTACTTCATGTGATTGCTGAGCTGTGCAGAGCTGCTAATAAATCATATAAATTCCAAATACCCCGGGGAATGTGATTTTAAGCAGATAAGTTAGCAAGAGCAGTTGGATTTTTTTTTTCATGTACTCAGGTTTTTTTTAGAACTGTGATTTTTTTGCCAAAATACAGCTCCTGGGTTTCTATATCCCTAAAGCCAGCTCCGTGAATGCTCCTAAAATGGAATTAGTGTGTTCTTGCTGCATGGGGGATGGTGTAAGAGCAGCCTGACAGGGCTGGTGTTGGGTGCTGAATCCTTCTCTGCCCAGTGCCAGCAAATAAAAGTCTCAGTTCAAATAAAAAGCTCTCGTAGGCAGGAGGAGAAAGTTTGTGAGGTGGTTAAGAAAGAACAAGCTTCAGCTGGAGCAAGGAAGTTCAGTGTCAGGAGAAGCCTGTGGACAGTATGAGGAATCTGGGGGTAGGTGTGCAGACTGAGGTGCTCTCATGCTGTTCAGCCTTTGGGCAGGAGGTCTCTGGGACCTCCAGTGGTCTCCCAAAAGTGAGGAAGGTGTTGGTCATCCTGGTTTCTTCAGCTCCTCGTGTCGCTGCTAATCATGACATTGACCTTTTCAGTGAAATATTTCAGATATTCCTTCACTTCCTCGGGCTTTGGTGAATAAAGCAAAATATTTAATGAAACTCAGGCATGAGCAGTAAATGCTCTGTGTCCCTGGCAAAGGGTGGCTTGTGGCTGTGGGCAGGAGCTGCGGCTCCTGGGGATCTGCTGCTGCCTGGGAAGCATTTCTGGGGAAGAGAGGAGGTGAAAACGGCCTCGGCTGTCCCATGCCTGGTTGGGGCACTGCTCAGGCATAACTCCCCTCCTCCCCTGCAGCTTTTCCCTGTTTGGAAGGAAATACCAGCTGGCTTGGCATCACCGTGGCCAGCCCCAGCTCCAGCTCTCCCTGCTCCGCTGGCCGCTTCCCCAGGGGCAGCTGCTGGAGCGTGTCCAGCTCCGCTTCCCGCCCGCTCCAGCTCCCTGCAGGCTCTCCCAGCTCCTTCCCCCACAGCTCCTCGTGGCACTGCTGCCTCTTCCACAGCCTCGCTCATGGCTCCAGCCTCCCGAGACATTTTTCCAGTCATTGTTCCTGCTGGGGAGGCAGCGGGCCCTGGAAGCTGCCTGGGAGAGCAGGGATTTGCTGGGCTGTTTGTCCTGACTGTAAATCAGGGGTTGGCAAGCTCTTGCCCTCTCTGCCTCTGCCACTCGGTGTTGTGGGTGCTGCTGGGCACAGGATGACCCGTGGTGTGTTTGCCATTGCCAGCTTCAGGAGCTGAGGCCATCAGAACTGCCCTGGCTGCATGGGTCAGAAGGATGTGATGCAGCAGCAGATGTCACCATGGCAGGCAATTCCCTGTCCGTTTTTATTCCCATCCATCATTGCATTGTTCTATTTTATCATTTTATTAAAGGAAAAGTTTCTTCTTTTTGTCTGTAACTTGCAGTTCAATCTCGATATGGTGTTTGTTTTGCTTGCTGAGGATCTGATGTAACTTGGAGAGATTGGAGCTGTGTACACTGTTGTGAGCATATTCTTCTTTTAAATATTTTTATGCATTCTTTCCCTTCTCTGGTAGGAAAGTAACTCAGTCTCGCTTCAAGTCAAGCTGCACTTTGAACTGCATTTGGAACTGGGTTAAAAAGCACAGGAACCACATTTAAAATGTTAAGATGCTTTTATTTATGTGCTGGGCACAGACAAAAAGACTCGTAATGTGTTTTTTGTTTCAAACCGATGTGTTAAACAAAGAAAGTATTGACAGCAGTTAATGAATCGAGGGATTGTTTCTGGGCACTGAGATAGATTTACCAAAGGTATTTAGCTGTCTGATGCATGGGATTTTCAGAGCAGCCTAACTAAGCAAGTGCTCGCCAGCACAGACACGAGGTTCCTCTCTGAGAGCCGAGCAAACCTGGAGCTGGGCCCAGCAGAAATCTTTTGGCAAGGTGCTGCCTCTCTCCAGCTCGGAGGTGTGCTTCCAGCCGACAGGCTTGTGCGTGTCCTGGCCTCTCAGCACTGCCTTCCCTCCAAGGAGCTGTTCCAGAGCTTTGGGAAGTGTGTGTTCCCAATCCCCAAAGACTCTGTCAGCTGCTCTCTGAGGGTGCAGAGCTTTCCTGCAGCTCAGCCAGAGAAGCCTCTGGCTGGGTCCGTGGCAGGACAGACGACAACTGTTGCTCCTGGAGAGGACGGTGCCGGCATTAGCCATGAGGATTTGGGTCTCCTGGGGGGCTCCTCACTCGTGTTCACGAGCACTCAGTGCCCACCTGGGCTGAACGTGGGGAAAGCAGGTGAGGCTTCTCCAGGAATAGCCTGGCTCTGAGTTCTCTGGATCTTTTCGTGTGCCCAGTGACCCGCTGGGACACGGAGAGCGCGGTGGCACAGAGCTGTGCCTGCGTTCCCACCCCAGGGAAGAAAGTTGTGGAAGGAGTCGGTTGGAAGAAGCTGCGGGACCTGCTTTTTGGAGACGTTCGCTGCTCCAGAGTCATTCTCCTCTTCCCACCCCTCCACGCAGATCTGCTTTTAAAAGCTACTGAACAAGTTTGCCGGGCCTGAGCGTTTTGTCCTTCCAGCCTCTTCAGCTGCACCGGCTTGTCGGAGGCGCCTGGAGTCGGGGCTGGGAGCTGCGGGTGGGAGCTGGGGGAGCATTGACCCTGCTGGGGCTGGGCTCTGCTGCCTCTGGGTGTACTCTGGGGTCTGTCCTCCCCGGGAGGAGCCACTCTGGGGTCTGTCCTCCCCGGGAGGAGGGGGAGCTGCCAGCGCCATGGCCAGCGGGCAGTGGCCACTCAGGCCCTTGGCATTCAGACAGTGCCCCCGGCACGGCGACTCCACTCTGGGGGACCCTGACAGGCAGCACTCAGAGGGGCAGCCAGTGAGCCTAGTCATAAATCTCTCTTTATGCTCTGCATTATGAAGTAATATTTTCCTGGCTGGGGCTGGTTGGATTGGGGAAATGCGGGCTCGGCTGCGAGTTCCCGGCAGCCACCATCCCAGTGTGGTGGGAGCTTTCACAGCGGCCATGCTGGGATGTGCTGCTTCCCCCGTGAACATCAGAAACCTCTGTAGGGTCTTTCCATGAATTCTGCAGTCTGGTGTTGCTCCTGGAGTTCTGGAGAAGCTCTCCAGCAAGCTGGATCAGGCTCAATCCTGTTCCTCTCCCGCCTCTGGCCGCAAGTGCCTCACCTCCCCGCGGGCAGTGCCTGTTCATTCATGGCAAAGACAGCCTGGCTGGGACGCCTGCCCGAGCTCAGGCAGGCGGTGCGGGCTCTGGCTGCTGCACAGGTTTCCTGTGCCATGGCCTCTTTGTGCCTTTTGTCCTTGTCAAGGGAAGGAGCCTTGGAGCCGGGCTGGAGAGCCTGGTTGAGAGGTGGGGTTGGCTCCTCTCCGGGGACTCACCCTGATCTCAGCCTTTGCGGCAGCACGTGCAGATGTGGTGACACGTGCAGGGCTGATACCACGTGCAGGAGAAAAGAAGGATTTGTAGCTGATATGAACTGTAACCTGCTGCTGGCCCAGAAGAGCTATTTTGAAATCCTGCAGATCACCACCGTTGGTGCCTGTCACAGAGTCCAACCAGCAGTCGGAGCAGCCCTGGCTTCATGCCGTGCTTGGTTGTTCACTGACCTCTCTGGGAAGAGTGTCCTGGCTCCCTTTGCCTTCTTGCCTCCTTCTCCCCAGGATCTCACAGCCCTGAGAAGCACCTTCCTGCTTGGTAATAGTTTTCAGATGAGACTCAAGAATTTGAGCTGGGTTTGGTGGTTTCTGGGCCAAAACAGCTCAAGCCTTTAACAGGACCTGCAGCGTTTGAGCAGGCCCAGGGTGTCCCTGGGAAGGCTGGGTTCTGGCTGCCCTGGTGCCTTGTAGGTCTGGTCCTCGGCTGCACGCCATTTCTGCGGGAACCAGAACTCTGGGATTTGCCTGAGGGAGGTGGAAAACTGGCCTGTGCAGCCAGGAGGGGATGGGAAAAGAGGACGTGCCTGGCTGGTGGGAATGTCCCAGCTCGTACATCTCTTCAGCAACATGTTATAACCCAGGTTTATTCTTTTTGGTGGATTTCTGGGCAGGGCAGGCAGCATATTCAATTTCTCTCTGAATAGCTGAAAGGCAGTTAGGAGCTCTAAGTAGACTTGAAGGCTTCTAAAGATTATTTTAACTCCTTTTTGCCTCCATCTCTGCGAAAAAAACCTATGCCTGCACTTGATGCTGCTGCTGTTGCTTTTGAAAAGTTCAAAAATTGACTTTTTGCTCAGAGCAAAGCTTTGAAGTGCTGCTCTGTGGGAATGGCAGTGCATCTCGAAAGCCTTTTGCTGAAAGCGTGGTTAACCTACATTTGTGGGCAGCTCCCTTCAGAAGATGCCTTTGTGGGGGATTGCATGGCAAGATGTAAAGGTGAACTGTGAAATTTAATCGATTTAACAAGGGAGGGTTAAATCTGTTTGTTCTCCTCCTGTTCAGGGCCTGCAGCTGGTGGGTGCAGGGTCACCCTTTTCTGTATGCAAAAATTATCCTGCATAAAGGCTGTTTTGTCCCACTTGTTGTCTCCTTGTTTGCATAAGTGCTGCGAGGAGGGTAAGCTGAAGAAGCAGGGGTGAACCTCTTTGAGATGCAGAGCTGGTGCCTGGCTGTAGCAGAGGGGAGGTAGCGTTCCTGCCCACAGCCACTGGCTCCTCACTTGCTTTTGGGAGTGTAAATCAGGATTAGCATGCCCTGCTGGGATCCAGGGCTCAGCATCAGCTGCTAGGTAGGAGAGAAACGAGTCCTGCCTCTCTCAGGTGAACCCCTGGTTTGAATGTTGGCGTGTCAGGAGGGTGTGGGGTGCTTGGCTGTGCAGTGACAATTCTTCTTCTCTTTGCAGGCACTGGGAAAGGGAACGTAGTGTGCCACGCTGCTCCAGGCTGGAAGCCTACTGTACTTTTCCTCCCCAGACTCCGAGAGACTGGCTTTTTTGGTGAAACAGACCCTGATCTCGGGTTTCTTTGCTGCATGCCCACTCACCAGTGCTGGATTATGTTCGTCTCCTTCTCCCTTTGCTCCATAATTTGGTTGAATCGTGGTTTCAAGCTGAGGAAAAGGGGCTGCACCTAAGCTCTCCGGGGCACCCAGACCAGGCTCCTGGGGTGCCGGTTCACACAGAGACAGTTCAGAGAGCTGATGGGGGAGAGCTGCCTCTGAGGGCCCTCCTCTTCCACCTGGAACGTGCTGCCTCACCCTTCAGAGCCCTTCTCCCCCAGCAGAGAGGATGGGCAGCACCGACGGCTTCCAGTACCGCGCGCTCTACCCCTACCGCAAGGAGCGCGAGGAGGACATTGACCTGCTGCCCGGGGACATCCTGGTCGTGAGCAAGGGGGCCCTGCAAGCCTTGGGCTTCAAGGATGGAGATGAGCAGACCCCCAATCAGATTGGGTGGATCCTGGGTGTCAATGAGCGCACCAAGCAGAAGGGAGACTTTCCTGGCACCTACGTGGAGTACGTGGGGCCGGTGAAAATCGCTGTCCCTTCACACCGGCCCCGGGTGCAGAGACCCCTGCCTGCCACACCGGGGGCCAGCGGCTGCCGGCTGCCCGAGGCTCTGGAGCAAGGTAAGCCCTGCTGTGTGCTCTGGGACACCTCCAGTCTCGCTGTGTGACAGATGAGAGTGTGTGAGTGGCTTCATAGGACAGCAGTGAAACCCTCAGCTCGGCAGCACTGGTTGCCCCATCAGCAGCAGTGCAGTTGAGTCACAGCCAAAAGCCAGCTTCTCTCAGTCCTGGCCCAGAGAAAAGCACTGGGCAAGGCTTGTCCCACTCTAACATCTCCCAAGATCCTTCTCCTTCTCTGTTCTGCAACCAGCCGGGATCCCCATGGTCCCTCTCCCTGCTCCACTGAGTTTTGCCAGGCTCCCTCCCTTCAGGATAAGTCCTGACCTCTCCCAGCCACCACCTCCCCGCCTCTGCAGCGCCTGGGGCAGTGCTCCCTGCCAAGAGCTGCTCAGCCCCGCTGAGGGACACAATTACTTGTCTCTGGGCAAGAGGAGAAAAGTCAGGGTCTAAAAGAGCACTTCTGAGAACTGGAGCTAATTGCTTGTCTGCCTGGCAGCCAGCCCGCACCGCGGGTCGCAGAGCCCTCGCTGGGGCCGGGCAGCCACCCTGGGGCTGGGCATGGGCTGTCCTGCACCTGCGGCTGCCTCCCAGCCAGCCTGGCCTTGGCACGGACCTGATCCGGGACAGCCAACGTGCCTCAGCCCTGCCTGTGGAGCTGTGGCAGCTGCCTGCCCTTAGCCTGTTTTTTTGGCTCCCAGGCACATAAAGCCTGTGGCCAGCGCTCAGCAGCCCCCAGGATTCCCCCTTCTACTCTTCCTTTGTGAGAACCCCACCTGCAGTGCTGAGTCTGGGTCTGGACAAGACAAGAAAGAAGTGGGACCTGTTGGAGTGAGTCCAGGGAAGGCCACAGAAATGTTCCAAGGGCTGGAGTCCCTCTGCTCTGGAGCCAGGCTGGGAGAGCTGGAGGTGTTCACCTGGAGAAAAGAAGGCTCTGGGAAACCTTATTGTGGCCTTCCAGTATTTAAAAGGAACTCATATAAAAGAGGGAGAGAGGTTTCTTATGCAGACAGATAGTGATAGGACAAGGGGGAAGTTTTAAATTAAAAGAGGGAGAGATTTAGATTAGATGTTAGGAAGAAATTCCTGACTGTGAGGGTGCTGAGGCCCTGGCACAGGTTTCGCAGAGCAGCTGTGGCTGCCCCTGGATCCCTGGAAGTGTTCCAGGTCAAGCAGGATGAGGCATGGAGCAACCTGATCTAGTGAACTGTATCCCTGCACAAGGCAGGGGGGGCTTTTAAGGGGTTTTTTTTAAAGTTTTTAAAGTTTTTTTTTTTAACGGGTGATCTTTTAAGGTCTCTTCCAATCCAAACCATTCTGTGATTCTCTGAGGGGTGACAGCCACACTTTGCCTTCCCACGCCTTGCAGAAGACCTCGTGCTGGTGTACATGGGAGGAGTGGGGTCAGCAGCAGGAGCTGGAGGCTGCCAGGGAACGCTCCCAGCTGGCAGTGCTGCATCCTCCCCATCCCTCTCTGCCTGGGAGCCACGGCTACCCCAGCAGATGCTTCTGGCATCTGGTGTGAAAACACCTCTGGGGTCTTACGAAACCGGGGTTGTGGGGCTGGTGCAGCTCCCTGCAGCTGCCTCCCTCGCTCCTGCTCCCGGAGCCGGAGGGGCGGCCCCAGGAAACATCTCCGCAGGGTGGGAATGCGGCCGGGCCCTGCGCGTTTGGGTTGGCAGCGAGAGCCTGACCTGAGTCATCCCGCTCACAACCTGCCTTTCCAAGAAAGCTGCTCCTCTCAGGAGCCTGGGATGTGCTCTGTGCTGGATGTGCTGGCCTCGCCTGCGTTTGGCCCGGTGCTCCCTCCTTGGATCTCCCCTCTTCTCGAGGGGGCTTGGTGGAGGTGTGTCTGGGTGGTCAAAGCCACCGGTGGGGTCTCTGGGAGGTGGAACAAGATCCATGCCAAAGTTCCTGAAACACAAGAAAAGAGAAATTTGAGAAGGAAACCAGAAGCCAAGCCTCTCTGCATCCTGCCCAGGGATGGAGAGTGGGGTAACAGGGCACGTGAGACCAGTGCCAGCCCTGTTCCTGTCCCCTGTTGGGGCATCCCCAGAGCCAGCCTCTACTCTGGGCACAGGCAGGACCTGCAGGGAGGCAGCTCAAACACCCAGAGCCATTTTACACTCAGCCTGAAGGTTTGATCCCTGTATGGACTGTTCACTTAAGAGCTGGACTTGAAGATTCTTATGGGTCCATTCCAGCTCAGGATATTCTGTGATGCTTTATTTTTGTATTCTGCTGGGGAGACACATTTTTGCAATGGAAAAACCGCATTTGAGCCAAGCCTGTCTTATTTCTTCATGGTGTGCACTTTAGGAGGTGCAGAAGCGTCTCCTGGCAGCGCCACGAAGCCCCTTCTCTGCTTCCCAGGTCCTGTCCTGGCTGGCAGGGACCCCTTAGCCCCTCAGTGTGACTGGTGGAGCAGGGCCAGCGCCACAGCTGTCCCGGGAGCAGCAAGACCCAGCGCGTTCTGCCAGTGGATTTACGAGCTGCTGGTGTTTGCCTTCCGCAGAGAACACGAGCGGAAAATGCGGCTCGGGAATATTTCCGCAGCTGCCCGGGCCGTGCTGTGAGCAGCCTTGTTCACGGCGGCCCAGCCCGGAGGCCCGGCAGGCTCAGGAGCTGCTGCTGGCTCCGGCTCTGTGCCTGACAAAAAAAGACAAGCTGCTGCCTGCTGAAGCAGCACATTCCCGGCCGGGCCACGTGGGCAGCACCAGTATTTACTCTCCCTTCAGCCCTTCCCAAGGGTCAGGCTGGGAGCTGCCAGCCTGGAAGCTTGCCTGCAGCTTCCCCACACCGACCTGCACCACGCTGGGCCCCCTCCGTGCCCAGGAGCTCGCTCCAGAGGGGGATTGTCCCCCCCTCCCCAGCAGCACCGGCCTTTGCAGAGCTGCTGGGTGCCTGACCCGTGTGCTTCCCTTCCCATGGCTGTTCTGTCTCCCCTCCAGGCCGTGGGTGCAGGAGGCTGAGCTGGGTGCGCAGTTCCAGCTTGCTGTGCCTTGTGGTGAGACCACACCAGGCGAGTTCGGGTCAGATCCATGACAACGGAGCTGTTTCGCAACGGGGAGCAGCCTCTTGGCTCTGCCTCTGCAGAGTGGAGTGTGCTGGGTGTCCTCACCCACTGCGGGCTCCCCAGGGTCTGCCAGGTGCTGTGGACCAGCCTGGAGGAACCTCCTGCTCCAGCTGGTGCTCCTTTGGAAGCGGGAGGGAGTCTGGCACGGCTCATCCTTCGGCAAACCTCCTGCTGGCAGCTCCTCAGCCAGGCCTGCGTGCTCCTGCCCTGGCATGCACAGGGGAAGGGGGTGCCTGCAGCCAGAACCTCAAGATTCTCTGGAAGTGGCAGAGAAATACCACCCAACATGGGGCTGCAGATCCCCCAGGAATGGGGGGACCCTGGTCCCGTGCCGTGGGTTGTCTGTGCCCTGTAGCAGCTTGCACGGAGGCTGTGGGCTCACGGGGAGGGGGAGGCACAGGGCCGGTTTCCATGTTAAACGAGCAATCAAGGGCAGGAATTTGCTGACACGGCGTTCTGTCTGAATCGCTGGATTAATCACAGTTCACCCCGCTCCGCTGCCAGCCCTGTGCAGCCCCTGTGCTGGGCAGGGACCCAGCCCTGAGCTCCAGGAGCCCTGCTAACCCCTGTGCTGCCTGCCCGGGGGGCACGGGTCCCCAGGGGGATGGGCTCTGTCCCCAGGCCTCTGCACAGAGCAGTGGATATCTCCTTGTGCACACCCAGTCAGGGCTGGAGCTCAACAAGTGCTGGCTCCTGGGCAGGTTCCTTGCAGGCTTCATGCCCTGTTTGCCTGTGCCACAGCCTCACAGCAGGGGCCATGTCTCTCCTTGCTCCTGTTGGGAGTTGTCTGGGTTGTGCCCTGGCACAGCTCTGCTGCTGAGGGCTGAGCTGGTGCTGAGCCCCTCTCTCCCTCCCTTTCCCCCAGGGTCTCCTCTCCCGGACTTGCAGGAGCAGTTCAGCCCTCCCGAGATTGCTCCGCCGCTCCTGGTGAAGCTGGTGGAAGCTATTGAGAAGAAAGGTAAGGGGGCAATGCTGAGCTCTGGGGGTGCTGATACACCCCAAAACCCCACAATGAGAGCTGAGCTCTGTGGGACACACAGGACACAGCTGCTGTCATGTTCCTCCCTGGGCTGAGCTGCTGAGGCCCGAGAGGGTGTTTGGTTTGAGCACCTACACACACTGGGTGGGTGCTGGGTTTGGGAAGCACTTCCAGCCTGGCTTTGTGCCATGGTGGAGAAATGGGGCCACTGAACCGTGTCCTGGGGGCCAAGGGGGCTGCAGCAGCCTCTGCAGGGGGTTGGCTTGGACACCATCCAGGTCTGGTTATCTGTGCCACAGCCATTGCCCAGCTGGCACCGAAACAGTGCCTGTGCTGGAGCTGACAGCAGTGTCCCCCCTTCTGCAGGGTTGGACAGCGAGATGTTGTACAGGACATCTGGCTCCGAACTGAGGCAGGCGCTGAGAACCGGTAAGAACCAGCTCGGCGCGGTGGAGGCGAATCGGCTCAGATGGAGGAGATTAGTGGATGTGACAGCGCCAGCAGTAATGCAATCCAGGCCAGGCTCGCCTGTCCCCGGCAGTTCCTGACTCCCAGCACGCTGCCTCTGGGGCTGGGCTGTCCCCATCCCAACATGTCCCTGTCCTGGAAGGGATGGGACAGGGGGGGATTCCTGGCACCATCCGTGGGGGGCAACAAAGGGATGTGGTGCTGGCTCAGAGACTCGCAGGCAAACAAGTGAACCCCTGTGCTTGTCCCCTGCTGTCTTTGGGGTGCTCTGCTGATGGGCTGGTGGAGGCTTCTCTGGCTCTGTCATGCCACTAATAAGCAGGGGAGGATCTTTCAGCCTGGCTTGGTGGCTGGAGCTGTGGCTCCCCGGTGCCGATGTCTCTGCTGGGGAGCCCTGGGAGCCGCCTGCCTCTCGGCTGGGCTGGGGCCTCATCCGGCACCACGCTGGCGAGTCCCCTCCCGCAGACGTTCCTGCAAACCCCAGCCACGCCGTGCTGTCAGCCTGGGCTGTGCTCTTGGGACAGGCTTTATGTGCTTCCCAACATCCTGTGTTCTGGGGAAGTGTCTTCCCTGTTGGGTTCAGTGTGTGGCTGCTCTGTCTGTGCTCCACTCTTGCTGGCAGCGGGGAGCAAAACTCTCACCCGACCTATGCCTGCCCAGAATTCCTGTGTTGGGGCTCAGGGCAAAGGTTGTGGGTACTCAGGATGACCTCTGCCCTCTCAAGGCAACTGGTGGGGTTCCCAGAGCCAGTTTATTTCTGGGGTGCACATCCTCTGTCACATGGGCTGCCTGAAGGCTGCCTGAGCTCCCTCGTGGTGCTGGTGAGCTCTCATGATAGCTGGCTGCTGTGTGATGGTTTCTGGGATGGGTGTTGGGTTCAGCTGGGTGTCCAGTGCTGCGTCCACCCTCCCATGGGAAATGTGTGTCCTGACAGATTGGACCCTGGGTGACCTGGAGCCCCTGGACGTGCACTCCCTGGGCGAGGCACTGCGAGGTTACCTGCAGGACCTGCCCTCCCCTGTGGTGCCGGTGTCAGCGCATGGAGATATCCTTCGCATCCTGCAGGGTAAGGGCCTCCCCCGGCTGCCTTGGGAATGGGCAGCTGGGTGGGGTGGACACATCTGGGATATTAAAATAATCCCTGTCCCTATGGGGCCTGGCAGATGGCCCCCACTGCTGACAGCGCTCCTGTGCTGTGATGCAGCCGGAGCGTGGAGAGTGGTGCCGGCTGTCCCAGCTCTTCCCTCGTGTCTTGTTCTCTCCCCAGAGATCCCCCAGCCAGAGAATTGCCGGAAGCAGCTGCTGCTGGCCCTGGAGTCGCCTGCGGTCCCGCTCCAGAACACGCTCACCCTGCAGTTCCTGCTCCGGCATCTGGGGAAGGTATCGCAGCAGGCCGAGAGCAACAGCCTCCACCCTCGGGCCCTGGGAGAGATCTTCGGCCCCCTTCTCCTCCGGCTGCCTGGCGCCAGGTACGTGAGGCTTTCGGTCCCAGCAGCGTTCCCAGCTCCGGCCGCTGTGCCTGCCAGGACAAGGAGTCCAGCCTGGAACAACAGGGCTGCCCACAGCCCCTGCTGGGCTGCACGTGGGATTAAACTGCTGGCAGCACACAGGGGTGGGAGCACACAGAGCCAGGACAGAGCCCTTGCTGCCCTGGCAGCCTGGGGTCTGGCAGCTGGCATGAACCAGCTGACCCCAGGGGACAGGGGAGCAGTGCCATGTTCTACCCTACAACTGCTGTCCTTAACTTGCCTCTTCTCTCCCTGCAGCCCAGAGCTGAGCCCTGACTTCTCTGTGCTGTTTCTGGAGATGCTTCTGCAGACGAAGGAGCTGGAGCCAGAACAGTTGCCTCCAGGTACTGAGATACCCCTTCCCTGGGGCCTGAGGCGCTGGCACTTGTGGGTGTGGACTCTCTGCCCCCATGATAGGTTTGCTGAGGGCATTTTGATAGCCCAGCTGTGCCTGGGGGCCAGCTCAAGGTGTTCAGCTACTGGAGATGGGCCTGGAGCAGCTCCAGGAAATGTGGTGGCCCCTGGGCCAGTCACTGCAGGGAGGGGGGGACTCAGCTCTGTGAGGAGTTGCCAGAGGGCAGCTGGGATTTGGGCTTACCCTGTTTCATCCCTCCTCCTCTCACAGCCCTGCCTCCCAAGCCACCGAAGCCGAAGCCCAGCGCAGCCAGCCTGGCCAATGGCAACAACGCGCCCTTGCAGGACGCCGAGTGGTACTGGGGGGACATTTCTCGGTAAGGACGTGACTGACAGCTCACACCTGGGGTGCCCTTTCCATCAGGTCAGCTTTGGGGCCAGCTCCCAGGCCGTGACAATCCTGTTCCTTGCAGGGAGGAGGTGAACGAGAAGCTCCGGGACACACCAGATGGGACCTTCTTAGTGCGTGATGCCTCCAGCAAGATCCAGGGGGAATACACACTCACGCTCAGGTGGGGCTTTGGGATCCTCTGGGATCCCCTGAGGGCCCCAGGGATGCAGCTCTTGGGACATGTCCCTGTGCTCCCAGCTGTAGGGATGCTGAGGTCTCTGGCTGGTGTAGGGTGCTGGGGTGGTGGTAAGTGCCCTCTCCTCTCCCCTCCACTGCAGGAAGGGAGGCAATAACAAGCTGATCAAGATCTTCCATCGGGAAGGCAAGTACGGCTTCTCGGAGCCCCTGACTTTCGGCTCGGTGGTGGAGCTCATCACCCACTACAGGCACGAGTCACTCGCCCAGTACAACGCCAAGCTGGACACCAGGCTGCTCTACCCCATCTCCAAGTACCAGCAGGTGAGGCCTGTGCTGCAGGGACGTGGCTGGCAAGCACAGCCTGAACCAGGGGCGTTTGTTCATCTATCCCTGCCCCTTTGGTAGCTGGCAATGTCCCGTCCCTCTCCCTGCGTGCTGGGATGTTTTGTTGTGGGGTTTGTGGGACCAGCTGGAGCAGGTCCTGACTGAGGCTGTGCCTGTGGCAGGACCAGGTGGTGAAGGAGGACAGCGTGGAAGCTGTGGGGGAGCAGCTGAAGGTTTATCACCAGCAGTACCAGGACAAGAGCTGGGAGTACGACCTGCTGTATGAGGAGTACACACGCACATCCCAGGTACGTGGGCACTGCCTGAGACCCCCAAGGGCTGCTCTGTCACCCCCTGGGTGCTGGCAGCCACCCTGCTGTGCACAGGGGACACCAGAGATGGGGCACCTCTTGCCCCATTTGTCAGCTCACGGACTTGCAGGGGCTCCCCAGAGGATGGGCTTCGAAGAGGGGATATTTTGCCTGCAGCAAGGACAGAGCTGCTTTGGGGAAGTTGAAAGAGGGGATGCAAATGTGCAGAAATGTTCCTCAGCTTTTCCCTCCCTTCTCCCCAGGAGCTGCAAATGAAGAGGACGGCAATTGAGGCCTTCAATGAGACGATCAAGATCTTTGAGGAGCAGTGTCAGACACAGGAGAAGTGCAGCAAGGAGTACATCGAGCGCTTCAGGAGGGAGGGCAATGAGAAGGAGGTGCAACGGTGAGGATGGGGGTGGAGAAGGGCCCCAGGGGCTGGAAGGATCCTCCTGGCTCAGCACAGAGCCGAGGCACGCGGACTCCTTGTCTCTCCAGCAGCATGCTGTGGGCTGGAGCTGGCAGGCTGCCTCCTCCACCTCCCCCATTCTGGCCCACAGCCTAAACCCCCCCCTCTCTCTCTCTCTCTCTCAGGATCCTCATGAACTCGGAGAAGCTCAAATCCCGCATCACAGAGATCCACGACAGCAAGATGAAGCTGGAGCAGGACCTGAAGAAACAAGCCTCGGAGAACCGGGAGATCGACAAGCGCATGAACAGCCTCAAGCCAGACCTGATGCAGCTGCGCAAGCTGCGGGACCAGTACTTGGTGTACGTAGTGCCCCTGCAGCGCGGCCCGGGAGCCATCCTGCCGCCTGCCCCGGGGCTCCGCGGCTCGTTGGACCGGCTGGCAGCCCGCTGTGGGCAGGAGCCGCTCCCGCAGCGCGGCCTCGGGGCTCGGCGCTCCCCGGCAGCGGCGGCGGCTGCTGCCCTCTGGTGATGGCAGTGCCCGGGGCTCGCTGCAGCCCTGCTCAGCTCTGCCCTCCTTCCCCAGCCCTGCTCAGCTCTGCCCTCCTTCCCCAGCCCTGCTCAGCTCTGCCCTCCTTCCCCAGCCCTGCTCAGCTCTGCCCTCCTTCCCCAGGTGGCTGACGCAGAAGGGTGCCCGGCAGAAGAAGATCAACGAGTGGCTGGGCATCAAGAACGAGACAGAGGAGTGAGTGTCCTGCTCGTGTGCTGTGGGATTTGGGGGATGTGGGAGCACAGGCTGTGCAGCTGCTTCTGCCTGGGCAAATCCCAGCTCCCTGCCTGGGGGCTGAGGAGGTCTTCCCTGCCAGATGGGCACTGTGGGGAGATGTGGGGGTCACACACCTAAATTTAGGGAATCTGACCCTGCCTGTGCTCGACTGCAGCCAGTACTCCATGATGGATGACGAGGAGGAGCTGCCCCACCACGAGGAGCGGACATGGTACGTGGGGAAGATCAACCGTGTGCAGGCAGAGGAGATGCTGTGTGGGAAACGGGACGGCACCTTCCTGATCCGTGAGAGCAGCCAGAAGGGGTGCTACGCCTGCTCCGTGGTGTGAGTATCCCTGTGCAGGTGGGATGGGATCCATGGGATGGGATGGGATGGGATCCATGGGATGGGATCCATGGGATGGGATGGGATGGGATGGGATGGGATGGGGCTGGCCCAGGTTGTGTTCCTGCGTTGCTGCACCCATCCCTTGCTAGAGGTGCCAGTTCCCATCTGCCTTGGCTTCTCCTGCCAGGGCCAGGTGTATCTTTACGCTGCTTTGGTGCTCCCCTGTCCCACTGCTGACCCAGGCTCCTGTGTCTCCCTGGCAGGGTGGATGGTGACACCAAGCACTGCGTGATCTACAAGACGGCGACAGGCTATGGGTTTGCTGAACCCTACAACCTCTACGCCTCCCTCAAGGACCTGGTCTTGCACTACAAGCACACGTCCCTGGTGCAGCACAATGACTCCCTGAATGTCACGCTGGCTCACCCGGTCCTTTCCCAGCCACCAGCCAGATGAGCAGCCCATGCACAACACAACAGCTGCCTTCAGCTTCTCCCCAGGGCGCTGCTTTCTGGCTCTGGACTCTTGCACCCTGTATAGTTGAGTCTCTGTGCTCCTGCTCCTTCAGAGCCTCTGAGATGTCTGTGACCGTTCCTGATGTCCCTTTTGGTCAGTAGCTGAAACCCGTGTTGGCTGATGGGACAGAAAGGCTGGGCTGTAGATTTGCAGTGGGCTCCAGCCTCTAGGAGGTGGGATCCAGTTGTGATTGAATCGCTGGGGATGAGCACAGCCCCCTCCCCTTCCCTGATAAGCAGGTCAGATCCCCTTCTTGCTGGCAGGTCGCCCCGCTACGCATCACTGTAGAGCTTTGGTTCCTGATTCCTCGGTGCTGTGACCGAGGGGTTCCCTGCCTGGACACCAGAGGAGGCAGAGGAGGAGGCTCCATTGAGTGTGTGCATCCTTCACTCTCGCTTCCCTCGGTGGCCTTGCAGGCTGTGATGGTGTCTGGTACGAGGGGTGCTGCTCTTGCGTGCAGAGACACATTTAGGAAGGAGAAACCTCATCCTCTGTGGGGCTCCCCGGCCGAGATCTCCGTGCTGTGCCCCACCTCACCACCATTCCCTCTTGTCATAATCACCTCTGGAGTGTTGCTGCCTGGGCAGGGAGGATCTGCTTAGCTGTGAATCTCCCTCCTTAGCTGTGCCAACGAAGCTGTGAAATCCGTGTTGGTACCCGTGTTTTTCCTGGCAGGATCTGTGGGATGCACAGCTCGTTGTTTCCAGCCGGTTTCGGTGACTCTCTGCACACGTAACCCATTGAAGCTGACTGTAGCTCTGTAAATATGGTTCTTTTTGTGACCAGCTGCTCCCCTGGTGCTGGTGTTTGCTGAGCCCCCAGTGGCACCCCCAGCGTGGGCAGCAGCTGCCAGGCTGCCACAGCCCCGGGCCCTGCAGCTGAAGCAGGAGAGGGCTGGAGTCCAACTCACACTACGAGCCCTACCTGGAATGAAGGACCTCTCTGCTGCAGGAGGACACATCCACGGGGCCCGGGGCATGCTGAAATGTATCTGCATGATGGTGAACTACGTATGCAAAGCACTTCCAATCGTGGGTACTGTATGGAGCCGGGGCAGGGCTGCCCACCACAGGCGGCTGCTGCGGGCAGGGCGCTGTGTCCGAGCTCAGAGGGCCCCAGGGCAGCCCAGGTGGACCTGGAAGAGCTTTAAAAGCTGAGCTGGGAATTGAGGCCATGGTGGCATTTGCTTTCCTGGGTTATCTCAGCTGCCTGGCTGGAGGAGAGCATTCTTGGTCCTCTTGATTTGCCAGAGTGGCTCATTCCCTCTCCTTGGGACAGGCAGGTGGATGCCGTGGACTTTGGCACTTCTGTCTCCCGTTGCAGCTTTGGTTCTGCTGGATCCATGGGGTGCTCTGTGCTCACACTGCCTGCATCCTGTCCTCGATGTGCCACCTGTGTTGGGGATCACTGTCCCTCCCTCCCTGGCCAGCTCTGCTGCTTGCCTTGCTCTGGGCTGGTCCCCAGATCCTTCTGGAGCTGGGGTTGCTGGAGCAAACATCCCATTCCTGTTGCTTGTGGCAGCTCTCCTATGCTCAGCTGTACAGCCCCGTTCCCTGCTCTGCATGTCTTCTCCAGGCCCTGGGCCCTGGTTTTTGGGTCTGGTTTGTCAGTGTTTGGTGCTCAGGTGCAGGCAGCGGGTCAGGGGAGCTGTGGGGGCCCAGGAGAGGCTGTGGTTGGTTTTGGGGATCACTTGGGAAAAGCTGCCAGGGATGATTAAGGGAATAGTTTGGACTGGGGCATGTGAGAGATGAGGGCATGTGGGACTGGGGCAGGGAGGCTCAGTCCTCACAGCTCTGTGCAGAGGCCTCCTGGGGCCTGTGGAGTGGCCAGGGGCTGCACCAACACTCCAAAGCTTTGTTAGTGTTCCACACCTTTTCAGCCTGAGGACTCTGCTGGTCCTGTGCTGGTCCCTGCACTTCCAGCACATCCCCACCTCACAGGACAGGCTGTAGGCAGATTGGATCCTCAGCCTCTGATCCCACGGGCTCCATGTTCCTCCACCACCACCCCTAAACGTGAGCCTGGGGCCAGTCCTGCCTTGGGGGATTGCTCCCTGCTCACGCCAGGACCTGCTGAGCATCTGGAAGAGTCTCAGCTTGAAGCTGTCACCTGTCAACACTCGCTTGGTGCTCACCTGGCTCTGCTGCCCAGGGAAATTCCAGCTTCTCTTTAGCCTGTGTTTTTATCCTTTTGGCTGAATTTCTGTTGTTCTCCCTGTGCTGTCCCTTCCTGCTGTCCAGCCACAGCCCAAGGGGGGGTTCACAGTCACCCCTCTGCACCTTCCAGCACTGCCTTCCTGCCCGCTGGCGGCCTGTCCTTGACAGGGCACTGCTCACGTCCTGTGTACGACGAGGAGGAAGATGCCCTTCCCCAGGGCTGCCTTTCCCTGACGGTGCTTCACCCTGAACAGCAGCTTTCCCCTGCTCTCCCTGGGGTGGAAGGCCAGCCTGGAGCTCCCCCAGCATAAACTCGTTGTGATTTGTCCTTTGCTGCTTTGGCTCGTTCTGAACCCGGCCGTGTTTCGAGGCGCTGGGCTGTGCTTTGCTGCTTGTGACCCCCACGTCCCCCAGCCGAGCCACACACCCGCGTCCCATGGGTGCCACAGGGCTGTTCCTGCTCCCTGGGGCACAGCTTGGGGCTTGTCCCTCCGTGTCCCTGCTCCTGGGGGGCTCCAGGCTCCCCCGTGTCACCCCCAAGGTGCCAGCAGAGGCTTTGTGCTCGGAGAGGACGTGGTGGCTGCGTGAGGTTTTAGTTTCTAGGTATATGCAATAAAGAATAACCTGCCCCCCCCGAGCTGTCCATTACCAGCAGTAGTGCTCTTTGCTCTTTCTGTTGATGTTTACTAATGTAAACCCAGTATTTGTTACTGTAAGAGGACTTTTTTTTTTTTTTGTACGGTACTTTGAAAAAACCCACAAAAACAACCCAAAAAGAAAAAGAAAAAAAAAGAGGAAAGAAATAAACAGAGTTAATGAAGCAGGCTGCTGGATTGCTGTGGGAGGTTGTGCGGGGGCAGGAGGGTGGTGGGGCTGTGCCCCAGTTCCTGGGCTGGGTGCAGGATGTGACCCATCGTGCCAGGATTGTGCTCCCCGGGGCCGGAAACAGCGGCTGCAAACCGGGGAACGACGAGGTTCCTCCCCGCTCGGCCCCGAAATTGAGCTCGGGCTGTGCTGGGCTGCACCCCCTTCCCGCAGCTGCCCCGGCACCCCCGGGCCGGGCTGGAGCCAGCCCCGGTTCCAGCTCGGGGAGCTCCACGCGTGGCTGCTCCAGGCTGGGTTTCACTGCCGGACCTGTCACAACCCGCGGGGAATGTGCGGCTGCGAGCCCCGAGCTCCCGGGCAGGGACAGCGGGGACCCGGCGGCCGGAGCCCCACGTGGGCCGGAGCGTCACGGGAGGCGGCGGCTGGGGCGGCAGGAGGGGCAGGAAGGGCGCAGGAGGCGGGGGCAGCCGAGCCTTAAAAGTCCCCGCTGGGACGGGCTCGTTTCCGCGTCACCCCGGCGTCCTCATGGCCCCCGCGGTGCCGCTGGCCCTGCTGACCCTGCTGGCCCTGCTGGCCCCGGGGCTCGCGGTGGCCCCCGGCTGTGATTACCCTGCCCACCGCTGGTGCAGCTCGCGGGACATCGCCGTCGCCTGCCAGGTCAGAGCCGCTGCTGCTGCCGGGGCTGGGGACAAGGGCAGCGCCACCCGGCAGCGGGGACGAGGGGACAGGGCTGGGACAGCGCCTGGAGCGAGCATCGCTAAGGCACAGGCTGTGCCACGGGCAGGGATGCTGAGCCTCGGGTGCCACACGGGCACTACGGCAATCCCCAGCATCCCTGGGGAATGGCCTTGGTCCAGCCGGACCCTGCCCGCGGCCCCTCCCCGGCTGCCGCCGGCACTTCTGCTTTTCGGCTTATTCTGCCCCAAGCAGTCACCGCCCTGTGAGCCCCACGGGGCTGCAGCTTCCCCCTGGCCATGCCCCCGCCCAGGCATGTCCTGGTCTAAATTTGTTTTCCCCTGAAATATTTTGGGGAAGTTCTAGTGGAAAGCCCCAGCGCTGGGTGTTCAGCTCCGCACAGGATCCTGCGGCAGCAGAAAGCTCCCGGCCACTCTCACTTCCTCTAGCCCTGCACACACTCATCCTCCTTCTTCCCTGCATCCCTAGAGCTTTGCCCCATCCCTGCAGATACGGGGATGGGGGCTGCAGCCGTATCCCCCCCGTGTACCCCGAAACCTCCCCGTGTGCAGGTGGAGAGCCGCTGTCCCAGCCTCCCGCACCCCGCGGCCGCGCCCGTGCAGCTCAGCCTGTACTACGAGAGCCTGTGCCCAGCGTGCCGCGAGTTCCTGGTCACCAAGCTCTTCTCCACCTGGCTGCTGCTGCCCGAAGAGATGCTGAACATCACCCTGGTGCCCTACGGCAACGCCCAGGTAGGAGCCGGCCCTGCCGGGGCCGCGGGCGCTCGCCCGGTGCCGCCGGCCCCGCTCAGACCGGTTGGTCCCGCAGGAGAGGAACGTCAGCGGGAAGTTGGACTTTGAGTGCCAGCACGGCCCCGAGGAATGTTTGGGCAACATGATGGAGGTGACGGTCCCCGTTCCCACGGTGCTGGCACGGGGGGGGTCCGGTGGCCCCTCACCACCCGCCCTGTCCCCGTAGGCCTGTCTGATGCACGAGGCCAAGAACTTCAGCACCTACTTCCCCGTCATTTTCTGCCTGGAGTCGGGCAGCTCCGTCACCAAGAACCTGGAGGCTGTATGTCCCCCTCCCTGCCCCTCGTGCCCCATCTGGGGGCTGTCCCCGTCCCCTTGACCGCCCCCACATCCCCTGTGCCCGGCAGTGCCTGCAGATCTACGCCCCAGAGGTGGACAGTGGCCGTGTCACCGCCTGCGTGCAGGGGGACACGGGGGTGGCCCTGATGCACCACAACGCCCAAGTGACCGAGGCGCTGGACCCCCCGCACCAGTACGTGCCCTGGATCACCGTCAATGGGGTATGGCAGGGGGGAACTGGGGTGCCACCTGGGGCTGGGACACCGTGGGGACCCCCCTGACCGGCCCCGTGTCCCCCCACAGAAGCACACGGACGAGCTGCAGGCACAGGCAGAGGCTTCGCTGCTGGGGCTGGTTTGCCACCTCTACCAGGTGGGACAGGGCTCTGAGGGGACAGCAGGGCTTGGGGACACATCCCCATCCCTGCTGGGCCTCTAATGGTTTCTCTCTGGCAGGGGGAGAAGCCTGAAGCCTGTGGGGGCTCCAAGGCCCCGAAGTTCCCCTCTGGCTGCAGGCGCTGAGGGAAGTTCTGGGAGCACTGGGAGAGAGGCCAATAAAAAGGATATTTTTGTTGAAAACCTCCAGGATCTGGAGTGGGGGAGCAGGGAGGGGGTGGTTTTGTCCTGCCACAGTGGGAAAGAGAGAGGGGCTGTGCACTGGGATTACCCTCCAGACCTGGGAATTACCTGCTCCAAAGGTTCAGAAAGAAATTCCTCAAAGATTCTTGGGGAACTCAGCTGAGCAGCTCCCTGAGGAGCAGAACATTTCCTCTCTCCAAGTCTTGGGAAGCAGCTCTGGTGTCCATCTTTCTCCTCCTCATCTTTCTCCAGGCACTGGGGCCAAGACAATCCCAGTTCCCACCAATCCTTCTCCATTCCCAGCCAGCAGGTTTAGGATGGAACTTTCCTGGTGGCTCCCTGAGCACTTGGGACAAGAAGTTCTCTCTTCAGGAGTTTCCCAGACCTGCTTGTCCCAGCAAAAGGCCACTCCCAGCTGGGCTCTGGGAAACAAGTTCTCCACAAGGACAAGGAATTCTTGATCCAGAGAATTCTCACTACCTGTAGAACAAATCCTCAGTGCTGGAGTCCTGGCTGGGTGATGGGCACCAGAACTCACACCTGCTTTGTTTTCCACCCCCCTCATCCTCAGCCAGAGGCTCCCAGCTGCAGGGACTGCCCTCAAACCTCTCCTCACACAAGGTGTGACCCCATCCCCTCACCAGCCCTGCCCACCTGAATCCTCCAGTCCAACACTGCAGGCACAGGACTCAGCCCACCACATCCCAGCTCTGGCTCCACACCAAGGGCTCTTGCACTGGCAGACCCCTGAGAGCCACCTGTAGCCTCCCTTAACCCTTTCCCAGAGGAGCTGGGGGGGCTGTGGGAGCAGCAGGACACAGGAGCCCCCCACATTCCATCCTGAGAGATGCCAGAGAGCCTTGAGCAGCCAACAGCCAGGAGGAACCACGGTCCTGCCACCACAGCCATCACTCCTGTCTCTCTCAGGCTCAGCCAACCTGGGCCACCTGCCCTGGGCACCCCTCAGTGTCCCCACCACCCCAAGGACAGCAAGGGAGGCAGCTGCAAGCAGAGACCCTCCTTCCCTTTAAAAAAAACAGTGAAAAAAAGGGGGGAAAAAAATCACAGCATCAACCAGAGAATGCCTGGAAACTTAATCTCTCTTTATTGCCCATTTCTCATCCAACACCTGGACCCCAAACCCAGCTCTGGGCCCTGAGCAAGCACAGTCCCAGCGGCACGAGCACAGCACGGCCCAGCTCCTGCTGCTGCTCAGCGTCTGCCTCGAGCATCATCCTTGCCCCAAAACTTCTGTCCCCTGGATCAGCTGCACTGCCACCGCCCACAGCTCGCAGGGCCACAGAAAATTCTTCTGCTCGAGAGAAAAAGGGAAAAGAAAGGAAATAATAAACCCTAACCCTGAATCTGAAGGAGTCTCAGCGCCGGAGGACGAGTTCTCCTCTCCCGAAGCTGCCGCCGGAGCCCTCGGGGCCGTGGGGCAGGCGCAGGACCCGGTCCCACACCGAGGGGCTCCCAGGGTGCTGCCAGGGCTCAGCTGGGAGGAGCGCTGGCCGCAGGACAGAGCCCGCTGGCCCAGGGTGTCCAGGACCCCTCGGCGCTGCCCCGGCGGCTCTCGGTGCCCAAGCCCAGCCCCAGCGGGTCCCAGCCCCCGCCGGGGAGCAGCGAGCCGGGGAAGGCGCTGGAATTTCCAGGAGTGAAATCGCCGCCAGGCCAGGTCGGTGCCAGCAGGTCCTGCTTCAGGAGGAGGGACAGCGACCCCGAGGCATCATCATCCGACTCCGGAGAGCTGCTGGCCAGGGAAGCCCCGAGGCTTCGGGGGAAGCTCGGAGCCGCCTCCGGCCCCTTCCAGCCCGCCCGCTCCTCCTCGCCTTTCTTCTTCCCCCCCTTCCCGCACAGCCGCACCACCCTGACGCCGTGCCAGTCGCGGTGCCCGAGGCTCTCGAAGGCTCTGTGGGCGCTCTCCAGGCTCTCGTACTCCACCAGGGCACAGCAGCGGCTCAGCAGCTCGGGGAAGCGCCCCGAGTACCTGCGCACGTCCGAGGGCAGCTTGCGGCCCGGCCGCAGCAGGCGGATGGAGGCGATGGCTCCGAAGGGGCTGAACATCCTCGCGATGGTCTCCAGGAAGGTCTCCTGCAGCAGCAGCTCCTGCTGCCGCGGCTGCAGCTCCCAGGCCAGCAGCTTGCTGGGGGGGACGCTCAGCAGGTGCTCGGGGATGGGGAGCCGCCGCCTGACTTTGGTGCCCTCCTTGTTCACCTCCAGCAGCGCCGAGAACTTGAGGGCGTACAGGGTGAGGCGCCAGTCCCGGGTCAGGTATTTCACCTGTGCAGAGAGGGGTGGAATCCCCATCGGTCTCCATCCCCTGCTCTCCACACCCTAAACCCACCCTTAGGGCAGGCTGTGACCCCATCCAGTGCCCCCACGGCAGTGTCCCTGTCCCCCAGGGCAATGTCCCCGACCTACGTGAGCAGCTTTGGGGTCTGCACAGTCCCCAGTGTCCCCCAGGCTCTGACAAGAACCACAACTTCCCCCTAAGCCACACCACCAGCACTTCCCTGGGTTTTTTTGGTGAAGGGATGAGCGCTTCCAAAGCAGTCCAGGGAAGGCACGGGCAGAGGTGAATGCAGCCCTGGGGGTGTTTTGAGGGGTGTTCACCCTGCCTGGGAGCAGAGCCCAGCCCTGCATCACCTGACACGGCAGCCAGGACCCACCTTCTTGAAGGATGTCAGCAGCTTGATGCTGACAAAGCCCATCTTGTTCTTCTGCACGTGCTTGAGGAGGAAGGTGTCCTTGGCCAGGTTCTCGTCGGACAGGTAAAACTCCACCTGGGCCACGATCCTGCGCACCAGCTGCGGGTCTGGGGCCGAGCAGCTGCAGTCCAGCAGAGCCACCCCCAGCTCGCAGGAGTTCCTGGCACAGCAGAGGGGACACGGGCGTGAGCTGGTCCCAGGCACCGTGGTGGGACAGCAGAGGCACCAGGGCTGCCACCAGCCTTGCCCTGGGCGCAGGGAACAGCCCCGTGAGCCTCCCAGGAGAGCTGGACTGAATCAAACACATCCCAGACACGGGATGTGTCCCCTGAGGGTGAGCACAGGCAAGGAGCAGGGCTCAGCCCCTCCCCACGTACCCGCTGTAGCTCTCCACGATGTCCTCCTGGCCGAGCAGGGCAAGGGAGCAGCTCCGTGGAGGAGGGACAGGCTGTGCCAGGAGGGAATTCCTTGGTGCAGGCACCGGAGTGCTGCAGCTGGGCTGGGAACTGAGCCCCAAGGCTGCTGCAGAGCCTCGTGCAGACATTGTCCTTCACCTGGGACAGCAGAAGGACAGCCCTGGGACACCCTGGCCACAGCAGCCCTGGGACAGAGCCCTGCTCTGGGCTGCAGCCCCCAAAGCCAGCCCAGGGGCACTGGAGGAGGTCATTGTTAGGTCCTTACCTGCTTGGTAGCACTGGAAAGGTGGAAGTTCTAAATTCTAGCAGTACATCCCAGACACCCCAAGGCAGTAACTCCCAAATTCCCCTCAGCTCCAAACTAAGGCTCCCAAAGCACAAAGGCAAAAAAAAAAAAAAAAAAAAAAAAAAAAAAAAAAAA
>NC_031797.1:2224405-2227232 GCF_001522545.3 Parus major | reverse complement strand
AAAAAAAAAAAAGAAAGAAAAAGAAAGAAAAAGAAAATTAAAAAGAAAAGGAAAGAAACAGAGAGAAAGCTCCTGGGGTGAGGGGGTGTGGGTTTATAAACACACCCTGAAGGAACTGCAGGGGTGGTTGTGGACCTGCCCCCAGACTGCCTGCTCCAGGTGAAGCCTGTTTGTGGTTAAAGTGACCCAGCTGAGCCCTGGCTGAGCTGGGCTCCTCCTCAGCTGCAGCCAGGGAGAGGCAGGGCAGGGCCAGCAGAACCTGTCCCCTCTGGTACCCAGGGCAGCAGTGAATTGCAGCCACGAGCCCTCTTAGTCTGTGCCTCAGTGTCCCTGCCCTGTGCAGTGACAGCCACATGGAGGGGAGGGATTCTGTCCAGGGACTCCTTGGAGCTCTCAGTGCTGCCAGAGCAGCAGGGAAAGGCCCTTCTCCCTATAGAAACATCCCCCAGGCCAGGGAGGGAGCAGGGCTGGGGGACAGGAGGACTCCCGGCTCCTTGGGGAAGGGTCTGGAATGAAACATCCCCATGGCCTGAGCCCCGTGCTGGGGAAGGTGAGGACACAGAGGGCTGGGGACACCGGGCTGGGGACAATGCAGGGCAGGGGGAAACTGGAGCTGCCACTGAAGGGCTGATGCTGGGAGCCCACCTGAGCCTCTCCTGCCAGTGCAGGCAGGGGCTTGGCTGATGCTCCTGTGCCCTGTGGCCACATGGACAGGCTGAGGGCTCCACTGGCACAAGAGGAGATGCTGTTTCAGACCAAATGATGGGAGAAGTTGTGAGCAAACAACAGAAGGTGGCTCTGGCCCCTGTTTTCAAATCTGTTTTTGTGTTGGTTCATTTTGAGAACTCCATCCCATTTCTCTTCACAAGTCCCCCAGTCCCAGAGGTGTCCTAGATGTAGGTGCCTGTTCTGACACACTGGGGACAATCCAGGAGTGCCACACCACGAACCTAAAGCCATCCCAGCCACGGGACACATTCCCGAGGGGACAAACAGGGGGTGAGTCTGGGGCTCACCCCACCCTCCCATCCTGGCAGGATTGAAGCTCTCCAAGACGTCCCCAGAGCAGCAGCACCTCCCAGGCTGGTGGCACTGAGTGTCCCCTGCCCCTTGGGCTGCTCCCAAGGAGTCCCTGGGCTGTGCCACCCTGCCCAGCTCCAAGGTTCTGGGATGAGCCCCAGGGACTGGCAATGTCCAGCTGCTTCTGGAATGTTGTCCCCCTCTGATTTCCCTGGGCTTGGTGTCAACCCTGGCCACCTGCCCTTCTCCTGCCACCTCCTGCTGCTCTCTGCTGCTTGGGAAGAGGTGGAAAACAAAATGCTGGGATGCTTGTGCTGAAATCCCTGCGGGATTTGCCCATCTGGGAGGGGTGATGGAGCCAGAGGCAGGCTGGGGGTGGGGGTGTAGGTACCAACAGGAGGATTTGGAGCTGTGTTTGCTTTCTGCTTAGAGGCAGATTTGCTCAGGGTTAGGAGGTGCTGCCCAGCTCCCCTGGGGGAAGTAATCTCCTGCTTCCAGACTCGAGATTCCCAATGGAAGAGGCTCTGTCTGGTCCAGCCAGACTGGGCTTAATCCAGAGGGAGAGTGAAGCAAAGGCCAGAGGCTGAACCTTCCTGAGGGGTCAGAGCAGGAATGCCCCAGCACTTGTCGCATCCCTCCCCATCCTCACTGCTCCCATCCTCTCAATTAGTCTGGAGGCTTAATTAGAAAATCCTCCTGTGGCCCTGTGTCTGATCCATCAGCCTCTCCTCCCCTCTGAGGCTGTGACACACCAGCTGCTGCTCCAGGGGGAACCTGCCCTCCTGCACACCCCAGATCCCTGCCCCAAACTGCTTTAATTACCCTGCCCTGGGCAGCTCCTGCATCCCCCCGAGGCTGCTGCAGCATCTCCAGGCACCTCTCAGGCCTCACAGAAGAAATGGGACCACGACACTCCTTGTGCAGGCCTGAGCATGGATACATGTTTATTGCTGTTCAGGTTTAGCTGGGAATTGTGTGCAGGGGGGTTTGGGTGCTTCTCCAGCCTCCTCACACGCTGCTGCAGAGCTCCAGAGCATCTCCTTTGCACGCTGGCTTCCCTCAGAGGAGCAGCTGAACTTCCTGTGGCCCTCAGTGGGAGCAGAGCAGTTAAGATTTGGTTGCTCAGTTGTTTTTTCAGACTCTCTTATCTCATCAGCAAGATCCCAAGTGTGGACTCTGACCCGGGGAGTTTTCATGGTTATGTACATTGAAATCTGCCTCTCTCACTCTCTCCCTTCCATGGGAGACATTTACACACAAACATCACCCTGGCACAACAGCGTGGGACAGAGGGAGGATGTGCCACTGCACACACTCTCCTCTCACTTGCCATTAGGAACGTGTTTGGAAGTGTCACAGCTGCCTTAGTGCCACTGGGAATGAGAAAATCAGAGATTTGGACAGAATATTCTCTGCTAGGCAAATGTGCACGAGACCCCTGGAAAAGCTCACACCAAACACTGCATCATTAGAAACCATAATAATAAAAGCTATTTATGACACGGCCTTTATTCACAGAGAGAGTTGTCCCAGGGCTTTGTTTTTGCAGTTTAGCTTGATGACAGATCCCCCACTCTGCCCTGTAGCCCACAGCACCCCAGTGCAGCCCACAGCACCCCAGGGCAATCCATGTCAGCACAGACCCCCTGGGACATGGGAAAGGGGGATAAACCCTGCTGAGCTCCCCAGCTCAGCCCCACGGGAGCCTCCCCTGCACTGCCACTGCAGGAACAGGCAAAGGGATCCAGACAGGGAAATGCCACTGGAGAGCTGAGCCCCCCGGTCTGTGCCAGCCCCTCCCTACCTG
>NC_031797.1:2223814-2223957 GCF_001522545.3 Parus major | reverse complement strand
GGAAAGGGGAGCAAGGCCCACCCTAAGGCACTGTGGTCACACACCCTCGCCCCTGCTCCGTCTGGGCAGGACATGGAGTGGGGATTTCACAAACCCCAGGATGTGGGACCAGTTCCTGTCTGCCTGGGCACCGTGGGGGATGG
>NC_031797.1:2220184-2223292 GCF_001522545.3 Parus major | reverse complement strand
GCCATGGGATTGCCCCCAGGCACTGTGGCACAGGGGACAATGAACAGGTTCTGCCTCCAGCTGTCACTGCCTCGGAGTCCTTTGGTATCTTGAGTCGGCCCGACGGTGTCCCAGGAGCTTTGGGGTGAAGTGCTGAGCTGGGCAGACACAGGAGCAGCTGGGAATGCTCATCCCACAGTCCCAGAGCACACTGTGCCCGCTGGGATGGGCAGCCTGGAGCCTCTCCCCAGGGACAGGAGACACCAATGGCCCTGCGCTCCCTGGGACGAGAGATTTGGCAAAGCCAGAGCCAGGACAGCTTGTCTGGAAAGGCTGGAGGAGAAGGGCCGGGGATTTTTCCTTCTTCTTGGGCACTGATTGGTTCAAGTTTGTATCACAGTGAAGTCTGAGACGTGGGGAAGGAACCCAAAGCACCTTCCCTGACGGAGAAGCCTCGTGTGTGCGCCTCGCTCCGGCCTGAGAGCGAGCACAGCTTCTCCCAGCCAGGCACATCCCACCTGCTGCTGGCCACAGAGCTTCCATCCCTTGGGAGCAGACTCTGCAGCTTCTCCCTCCACTCTGGGGGGACACTGGCGGCCAAACCAGCCCCGTCCCAGCGCCTGCCCCGGCTCAGCCCATCCTCACACACAAGTAAACATAAAGAGAAACTAAGAGGCACTATAATAACGCAGATCCGGGGAGGCGCAGGCTCGGCACGCCCAGCCAGGCTCCGGACGGCTGTCCCGGTGTCAGATGTCCTGCAGGGAGTGGCCGGGCTCGCTTCGCTCCCGTTTCACCAGCGGCTCCCCCAGCGCCCGCTCCGGCTCCGTCTCGGTGCCCAGCTCGCCGATGTCATCTGCAAAGGACACGGCTCAGAGCAGGAGCCACCCCGAGCCCAGCGGGAGCCAGCACCTCCGGGATCCCCCTCCCGCAGCCATCCCACCCTGCCCCGACAGCCCCCGGCAGGGACGGGAGGTACCTTTGTCCAGCAGTGTCGGGGACAGGGATGTGAGGTCACCAAACTGAAAGGAAAAGGAGTCGGGGGTCAGTGAAGCTCTGGGGGAGCCAAGGTGCCAGACCAAACAATTCCCATCACCTGTGAGCATCAGTGCTGCTGGTGGAGAGCAGAAGCCAAAACCAACCACAGGTTTTTGGGGAAAAAGCCTTTTGTTGCCATTCACACGTCTGGACAAACACCACGCACACCAATCCAGGCCAGGATTTAGCTCTGGAATGAAGGGAGAAATTTTTCCATCTTCCAAGTGATGACCAAGTGCTACCACAGGCAAAAGTGGTGCCTTTTCTCCAGCCCTTTCCACCTCCCAGGCATTTGCCCTCTCCTCTCCACCCTGAGCTCTCTGCAAAGCCTTTGTGGTGCCAAGCAGAACCAGAGAGCTCCTTGGCTCTGCTGTCCCCTCTCAGTGACACCAAACTGTAACAACAACGCTGGAAAATCATGGAAAGCTGGGCAGCAGCAGGAGCTGAGGAGAGGGAATTGCAAAGCTCAGTGGGAATGGAAAGACACGATTCATTCTTTGCCGGGAAGAATCAGCCTCCTCCTGGAGAACAGGAATATTGCAAGGGTTTAATGAAGGGAAAGCCTGAGGGATGAGAGCCTCCCCCAGCTGCCTTTTGCTGGGAGCCAGTCTCTGCCTTTCATGTTCCTTAAATATCAATAAAGGCAGAGGTTTTGCAGGGAATAGTGGGAAGTCAGCACTGCAGTTGGAGCAGCGTGGGAGGGGGAGGGAAGGCAGAACCAACAGGCTTTGCTTGGCCTGGCTCCCTGCATGAGCTCCGTGGAAGATTCGAGGAGCAAATGAGATCAGTTTTGAGCACATGGGCTCAGTTTTGAACTCACAGTAGTTTCAATATTGCTGTCACAGGCTCATCTGGGGTTTTTAACTGTATTTCAGAGGGAAAAACTGGATGTGGCTTCAGCTAGGCAGGACAGGCCCTGCCTGCAAGCCAGGTACCAGATTTAATGATTGGTGAACAAAAAAAAAACCCCTAAACCTTCACAAACAGCCCAGACAGCCCCATCATCCTTTTCTTCATCTCAAAAACAGAGAGAGTGGCTGACTGTGCATGTAATGCTGGAGCTTCTAGAGGCCTGCAGAAGTTCAGCTGCTGAAAGCATCTTTTGGACCATTTTTGCTTGGTTTAGATGGACTTTGCCCTGTCAGGAATCCCAAAGTCAGGGCTGGCAGTCACAGGTGCTGCAGAAAAGTGGGGAGATCCTTCCCCTCCCTCCCCCACGCCTCCAAAGCCCAAATGATGCTCAACCACCCCAAACCCCAAACCCACCAGCTCAGAGAAGATCCTCCAGGAGCTCTCCTTGTGCCAGGCATTCAAAACAACTCAGCAAACAATTTTTATTGTAAAACGAGCCGAGGGCACGGTGTGGTTTTTGAACCAGCGGTGTCTCTTGAGGAGCTGCTTATTTTGGGTTGGTTTGTAGGGAATAAAGGATTCTCACCTCTCCCATGACTGCAATTGGGGTCTCCCCTGTGGCCTGGGCCACACGATGCTCCACCAGGTAGAACATGTACTCATCGTAGAGCAGGCGGATCAGGTGGAAGGAGCCAAAGCTGGCGGCGCTGCGCAGGGTGAGGTCACGGATCACCATGGAGCTGAAACATGGACAGGAAACAGAAATTTTGGGTTGAGTTTTACACCTGTGCCATGGCTGATGTGAATTCTGGACCCTGGAGGTAGTATGGGACCCAACGCTGTCTCTGCCTCTGACCCACAAGTGTCAAAACACGTTAAGAAATCAGTTTATGGAGCATCCTATCCCCATCCTGAAAGGATACCAGAACCACAATTAACCAGAGTTTCATGGGAATAAAGAACTTGGCCTTGACTTTTCAAGGAGCTCTTTCCATGCCCCAAGCCTGATGCAAAAATACCCCCAAAATAAGGAAAATGTACCTGTAGAAGGACCACTTCAACAGGAACTGCCTGGCTGCCTTGGGGAAGCTGGGGCTGCCCTCGTGATGCTTCAACACTTGAGTGACAACATTGTCCAGCCAGCTGGCCCACTGATCCAGAGAGCTCTGCTGCTGCAAAGTCAGCTTGAAATCCTGCTCCAGCTTCTGCACCATGCCCTCCTCACACTGGCACACCCAC